>NC_079561.1:3162500-3435000 GCF_015846415.1 Triplophysa dalaica
TTTCGAAGAAAAAATGACTTTGTTTAGTGGGACAAATTGTTACCAAAAATGGCGAATAGTTTATGGGTGCATTTTTTGTACATTCGTTATTCAACATCTAGAAAATGTATTAGAAACCTCTTCCGGTCTGTGGTCGCCCATCTTCTTTTAGCCACATTAGGAGTGGGCAAGTGATGAATGTAAGAGAGAAATGAGGAGGATTGGGTGATTTTATTTTGATAATAGGCAAAGAAGAATGATAAACAAGGTAAAATTGAACTATTTTGAAATTGATGACCGAAGTTTATTCTTTGATCGACAACCAGCTTAATTTGTGTTGCTAAGCAAAGCCCAATGAAATCACAGAGAGGTAAATCTTTGGCTCCAGAGAGATCTTGTCTTATGCATGCTCGAAAGTAGGCAAATGCCTTTTTATTTGATTTGTTTAAGCTCTGTGAATGTACTGGAGACTCCAAAAGTCCAGAAATAACTATAATATACCATTTGTTTTGGGTTTAGTATCCCTTCTATACAGTTTATGCTGTCTGGCTTCATCTTGTAATGAAGCTTTTGTTTTTTAATGCGGTTTAATGAAAAGTTACAAACATTACCTGATATATTTGACAAACATCGAAGGGTCTCCACACCCATATTTTTGACAATTGAGCGGTTTCCTGTATATAAAGAGGGTTGCTGGTACGTAAAGTAAAACATTTATCAAAGTGGGATTGTATTTTAGAAATATATTATTTTACTCATTGATAGGGATCAAACAGATTAGCATCGAAAATCTGAATATTTGTATAGTTTTGTTTGAATGCCTATGAAGTATGGTTGTATCGTTTGTACATAGTGTAAATACCTGGGATAAAGTCAAGCTACTGTATGTGCATGACAAAAACGAACAAAGATACAAAAAAGACGAAAAGCATTAGTGGCTATGCTCTGTAAAACTATTTCACTATAAGAGTATTTTATTTTCCTTTGAATGTTCTTGAGAAGAACATTTTGCTGAAGCATGACTTTCCTGCAGTTATGAAAAATATTGTATTTATGAGGTAGGAGAAAAGGCAAACTGATCATTAGACGAAAAGGTTATGTTTACATCTGTTTGTTTGTTTTTTGGGGCTACCAAGAATCTTTTTGCCAACGGTGCCAAGTAATGTGAATGCTACTGCTTAACAGAGGATGTGAGTTCATTACTGCTGATCAGATATTCACACATTCAACCAGTGACGGTCTCGGATGATGGTTTATTTCAAAAAGGATCTTAAAGGTTATCACATATCCCATTTAGTTGGTTTGTTTCGTGTTTCATTTGTGTTTCAAACTACAATTGTTTTTTTGGTGGACCTCACAGCGGCATGATGCAGCATTAAAGGGACAGTTCACCCAAAAATGAAAATTCTGTTATCATTTACTCACCCTCGAGTAGTTCAAAATCTGAATACATTTATTTGTTCTGATAAACATGGAGAAACATACTTGGAAAAATACTTATAACCAAACGGATCCCAACCCCCTTTGACTACCATAGTAGGAAAAATGAAAATGGTGGTCAAAAGTGCCCAAGAGCTGTTTGCTGTCCCAAAACCAGTTCAACACAACAACATCAAAAATGTCTTTCTCTTTGTTCATCAGAACAAAGAAATGTACACACATTTTGAGCAACTCGAAGGTGAGCAAATTATGACAGAATCTTCGTTTTTGGGTGAACCGTCCCTTTAAGTATTTTGTTAATTGTCGATCAGTAATGACGGATCATGTTTCAAGTAGAAGCTGCAACAAATGTGTCAATGAAATCTTTCGAAACGCACACCGATTAAAAGGCAAGAAAAGAGCGTTCCTGTTATGCATGTTAAACAGGGTTCTTTTGGTGCTAAAACGTTGCCGTCAAGGAGCTGATAGGCCTCCAAAGATCTATAAATGTTACAGTTATGTCACCTTGAAAAGGATCACTGATAAAGGCAGCAAATATCTGAATGGATGATGCACAAAATATGTACATTTCAGTTCCCTCATGTTTGTCATCTTTTCTATTTGCTTCTTTGTTAATCTGTCGATCTTTAAATTCTTACGTTGGAAGTGCCTGATCATAGCGAGCAGTATTCCGCATGTACGGTTTATAAGGGAATTACTGGCATTAGCAAGAAATGAATTGTCGATTTGAATTTTCCACATTTCGTTACGTAACTCTCTGATTCCTTCCTCAACACTTTCTCCGTGTGTTTCATGTTATTGCGTCATGGGCTTATGGGTTTGTCATAACTCTCGTCCTCTACTGGAACTGCCAGATAAACCGAGGGCTGCGGATTTCAGTCCTGCGGTTCTTGCCTTGCATTCACCATTCCGATAACAGCATAGGTTGTCAGCTAATGCACTGCGGTGGCAACTCGAGTCTTATAACGCTTGCATGGGTAACATAGATAACCGGGTGGCTTTAAAGCACCCAAAGCATGCTTATTTTTGTAGATTTGGTAGTCGGGTAGAAGAAATGCTGTTCTGTAAAGCAGCTGGTTTCATGGGTTACAGAACTTCGAAAGATGGAGGGCTTCTAACGGACAAGCAGTCAAATTACTCATATTAATAGGTCAGCGAGAATCTTTCTTTCGAATAGGCTTCGGTTTCCTGTTTCGTTTCGAATCGCTTTCACAGGAACAGGTCAAGAAACACGTACCTCATACAAAAACACACGACAGAACTGTGTCCATACGTCGAAGTATCCGTGGCACTAGTGCAGTTGAAACCTCCGGTGTGAATCTGACAAGTTCACTTTTGTATCTTAACTCAGGTGCCAAATAGGAGGGAAGTAGAGCGGGTCGCTTGAGATTTAGCTGCTGCTTATTGGGAGACGAGCCAGACCATTCTGATCAAATTACTGTGATTCTGTCATGCTGTTTCGTTTTTTATCAACTATGTGAGCTGAGTTGGCATACCTAAGGAAATCCCATTGTCCCTGAAACTCATTGGTCAGAAGAGCGTCGCAAGAACGTGGGAGCCCATTTAAAGGGAACAGGTCTTTACGAATGTGTAAATAAGCATGGATGTATCATACGATGCATAACCCATACAGCTTCTCCAGATCATATAGTCACTGTATAAACACACTGACGTGGATATGCTGCATCACAATATCAAAACAACGACATCATCACAACACTTACTATAGCCATAGATAAACTAGAACTTTAAAAAATAAAGACAGCTGTAGTTGGTACTGTTACGTCTGAAAATATAACCTCATCCGGTTGCATACGGGTTCAAGTCTCGAATGCTTTAAGGGTATCACAGCTCAGCCCACAGAAGATACCTCAACGCTTTCGTTTTTCTGTAACATCACAAACTACTGCCTTTTGGAAAACAAGGCCCTTGAAATTATCCCGCTAGTTTTAACAGACACGGACACACAGCAATAAGCAATCCTGAAGCGGAGACCTGTAGACCTAACAGGGATGGTGAGGTATTGGACACACGTAGCTGACTCTTATGCAAATGCCAGTATTGTGAGATTAGAATGCAGTAGTTTAAGGACAGCGCTTATACGACACCCTTCACGGAGCTGCACGTTTTCATCCCTTTCAGAATCCTGAAAATAGTGGCCCTGACTTTATTACAAGCTACACATGGGGCGCTCTACACTTTGCATGTTATACTAGTGTTAGATCTTTCCTCTCCTCTAGCTGTCTTTCTCTCTGTCTTTATCGATTATGTAGCCCTCTCCCTTCCTAAAACCCCCCGTTGAGTTTGACGACTTTTTCTCTTTTTTTTCTGTCTTCGTTTTCTTCCTCCCCGGTTTGAACGGTTTATTTTTGTAATTGTGCATGTTAAAGAGTCACTGAATTGATGGATGTTTAAAAAGTGAATTCAGCTGCTGAAGCCATGCAAAATGTTTTGAATTGCCCTTAAAATATGAAAGATGTTTTCTGAATGCTTTATATTCTCTCTGCTGTAAAATAATAAAAGGGGAAAACTTAAGAAAATTGGTTTCGTGTGTTCTTTCATTTCACTGGTTATTTGTGTGTTAGATATTTGTATACACTCTACACTATCTTTGCTATATCAAGAAACAATATGGAGTAAATTGAATAATATTTTATTGAATATTGTTAAAAATTTTAAAGGTCCGGTGTGTAGTTTTTTGTATCTGTTGATAGAAATGCAATATAATATACGTAACTATCTCTTGATGTGTATAAAGAGCTTACATAATGAAGTTTTATGTTTTTATCACCTCAGAATGAGCTATTTCTCTCTACATACACCGCGGGTCCCCTTACATGGAATTCGGCATGTTGTTTCTACAGAAGCCCTAAATGGACAAACTGCTAGAGCGTGTTTCGTAAATACATTATCTCCTTCGGCAAAGAAGCGAAAATGACTAATGTCAGTTGCCTTAGTGCTTTGAAAGGGAGGGGTGGAGTGAGCCTTTGGTTGCAATTCGCAATATCACCACTAGATGCCGCTAAAATACCCAAATTTCTATATGATACTTTTTGAGTTTCTGTGACACTGGGCTTGTTATCTTCTTTCTGTGATTCAACTGAATCAAACAAGATTCTTTTTTAAACATTCTTAAATCACAGTGAGATAACAGGTCAAGTTTGACCTCCTATGAGTCATTATGGTCAATTGTTCTCTAATTTTAAAAAGAGAAGGCTTTATGTTAACATGATGACAGTTGTCGTGATTATTGAAAAGGTTAATGGTCATAACTCTAATTTGCTGTAACCCACCAGACTGATCAACAAACATTGGCTTTTATTAGACTAACGGTTAGTTAATGGTTAGTTGTTTTGTGTGGTCACAAATTCTGGATGCTTGATAACAATAAAAGTTTATGATAACAGGAAACGTATGCTGCGTCTGCAAATATGTTTGTGCTGAAGATGCATTTTTTCGTTTTATTATTGAAGACCGAACGGGGGACAGTGATGAGGTCAGTTACAGCCAGGGTTTATGGGCCAGGTAACTGCCCTCTGGATCCAAGCACATAGTTATTGGTCAGAGATGCTCTTCTGATGATATAAATTGTGAGACCCCTCTGTAGCTTCAGTTCACTGTACTATAGAGCGACCTGTGAATTCCAGCAGTCAGGTAAGAACATCTTTATATTTGTCTGTAATATTCCATCCAGTTTATGACTTGCTTGTATGTGTACATTACATTATTATAAATACTTTATGTGTTTGGTTTTAAATGATGAATATGATAGATGCACATACTAAATAGATCAACTTGTCCTGAATTGTATGTTTTTTCCTATGATTCTCTGCTGATTTAAAGATTTTAATGATGGGGAGGTTTGTTATGTCACTCTGTGTGTTGCTGCTGTGTGTCTTGTGCGGTGACAGTCGGCCTGTACACAATGCCAGAGAAGTAAACTTACATTTCTTTCTTCCATTTATTCATCTCCTCTTGTCTTTTCATAAACTAAAGACTTGCCTTTTCATCATTTTCGTGGTAACATCCAGTTTAACTACTGCTTGTGTGTGCTGTTAGCTGGTTATCGAGATACTTAGATCTATGAATCTTGGTCAAGAAGGACCCGACACAGAACCCAACTGAGATCCTGCTGCCCAAAGAGGAGACTTTAGAGAAGAGAGACCTGCCGCGTTTAGGAGTATCAGTGTACAGAGTCGTACCCTCAAGAGTCAACAGCAGGTAATCCATTAACATTATTCTCTAATGTGATTCAATATATGACTTATATCTTTGGTTTTTCATGTTTGTGTGGTCAGTAAGTCCCCAGACGCATACAGAGACCGTTTCACTTCTCCGGCAAAGTGGATGTCCAGTCTCAAGGCTAAAGGATAGTATGAGGAACTTTGAAAATGCTTCATTCAAATCAGGTGTAAATCAGTCAGTCCAAAGTCAGCAGACAAACACCCGAATCTCATCGCATGCTATTTGCATGATGAAATAATAGGAGCTACACGTATGAATATATTATTTTTGCATTTATTTGGAGAGGTTTTTACACACAGCTATTATCGTTGTTCCTATAAAGACAATATTGTCAATGGCTTTAAATATTCCAGTATTGAATATCAGTAAAATGTAAAGGCACATGTTAAGCTTCCACATAATGTACACAATTGGTTTACCATCTTCTTTCAGCTATGTTTGCTATGTTTACATTTTTGTCCTGTTTATACGGTATTTGTGTGTGTTTGCATGTCTCAGTTTCATCTAAGTAGGGATGTAAATGTGAAACCAAATGGGGGTTGAAAATATCATGAGCTTATTCAAAACAAATAAAGGATGTCACTATAAATATACGAGTAGGCCTACCAACAGTTTTTGTGTGTCTATGAAATATATAAGTATCTCCTCGTGATGTCACGGCTCAGTATTTCTCAAACGCAGTACTTCCAGAAACAATCCGCGCTGCTTCCTCTCTTCCTGAACTGTCTCCTGCTGCTCCAGAGAGAACCGGCAGGCATGAGGCGATAGGGTTTTTCTAGCAGAACCTTTAGAAAGAGAAATGAAACAAAAACATCTATAAAACCAAGAAGAACTGCATTTACTGTACATGTTCAAAGTGTTTTTTCCTGTACCTCTTTTAGAGCGTTTCTAGGAATCTGGCCTGACGTTTTGATACCTGTGCATGGAAACGCAAAAGCATTCAAAGTGAGAGATTAAAGGGAATTAACCCCCTGAGCCTTGAACGACAGTGTAGTTGTACATTTTTATATAAATGTCCAGCTTATGTCATGAATGAGTCTCACCGTCTCTGGTGAGCAGCGAGGGATGTCCTGTTGTTGCCCTCTGCAGGAGATCATTGAGATCAGCGACAGAAAAATCATCAGGACTGAATGCTCCAAGCTCTTCCCCTGAATCTACAGAAGCAAACACGCATCCTTTCATCAGTTATCACTCAGTACTATCTCTCCTCTGTTGTTACATTTCTATCAGAAAATATCAGATACCTGTGCACTCTTAAAACTGTAAGAGAACCATTGTTTATCCATGACGTCAGAATGTGAAATAAATGAAACATCATCCAAACATCTCAAAAGGTCTGGGTTCACTCACCAGAGGTGCCGTAAGTCATCTCAGCTGTGTCTGTGATGGGATGTGCCAGCAGATGACTGCCGGAGAAGATCAGGAGAAAGCAGGACAGAATCAGGTTACACATCATCTCTGGAGGTTTAAAGTTCTATCAGGTCGTGGAGTTTTGGTGAATACAGTGAATGGATCGTGTCTTATATACCCTACTCTGCCAAAGCTAAATTAATCATATAATAAATCAACTTTTTTATTGAGAGTTTTATTTTAAAATGAGAATCCTGTCCATGAATAAAAGGACCTGATTCAGCTTTGCAGTCAGTTTATCACCTTTGAATCTCATTGACTGACCTGTTTTAGTGAATTTATAAATCGGGGAACCCAGGTGTCCAAATGTTCATCTATCAATTTTGTGCAGTAAACAAATGGATGATTTTATGAATATGCTATATCACCTGTCTTATTAGCCACAAGTGTCAAGTGGCTTTGACATAAAAATGGATGAGAATATATTTCACAACCTTTTTAGACGGTAGTTTAAATAGCATTATTTATTAGGCATGCCAATAAGATGGAAATAAAAATACAGATATTCCATAAAAGTGAATCTTGGTTGGTTTTCTTCACAGGTAAAATATCTATACAACTTATATCTGTGCATTTTTTATCTTTATAGTGAAGTACAAATATGTTGCATCTTTAAACTGTGTCTGCATAGGAAGATTCTTACAAGAACCAATATAAACTTTACTAGGCCAGTAAGAAGAGCATGACATTTGCATCTAAATTGCTAATCTTACTAGTGACGCACGTGTGACATTTGCAAAGCCTGGCGCGTGTTTGGACAGAGATGACGTAAGAAGTGAAGAGTGGGCTTTTATTTAAGGCCGGATGTGCACTTGCTGAAGTTTTAGTTTTATGAAGATTGCTTCAAACACAAAAAACATGCAATACAATATGATACAACCAGTGTTGGGTGTAATTAGTTACTAAGTAATTAGTTACTGTAATTTAATTACTTTTCCCTTGAAAAAGTAAAGTAAGGGATTACTCATATGTTTTCTGTAATTTAATTACAGTTACTTTTGATGTAAATAAACTAAATACTTTGTTAAATGTATACGTGTGCAATAGTGTAATTGACATCAAAATTCAAAGTCTTACTTTAAAATCTGTGATTTAATGTATAATTATCACCTTTGTAAGACTTTGGTCAGTTAATAATATTATTTATTATTAATTGTTATATTATATCATGTCTATCCTTGAATCACTTAACTAATCAAGGTTGATGTAGGATATAGAAAATAATTAGTAATGAGTAACTAAATACTTTTTGGACAGAGTAATTTGGACAGTAATCTAATTACACTATTGAATATGTAATTAGTAACTAGTAATTAATTACTTTTTCAGAGTAACTTACCCAACACTGGATACAACACAACACAACATACAGTACAGCCTACAATACAAAACACAGCACACAATAGTCAGTCCGCATTACGGCCTTGAGGTCCGTAATGCCATAAAAGTTTGTAAACAAAAGTTAATAATTATAGCCTTAAAATATAAACGGATTTATACAACTGTTCTTGTTCTATTAATATAAAAAGCTAAATAAAAAACTTTGCGTAACTGTTAAATGGTAAGAGCTCAGTGGTTAGAGCATTGCAAGGTTGTGGGCAGTGGCGGTTCTACATTGAATCACTCCCCGGGCGAGATCCGCTCTGGGTGCCCCCCCATCTACTCCCACCCATCCGAGAGAAAAAAAGCCATGTTTTACCATAACTATATAAGTGTAAGACGAACCTTATATTTCTCAATTCCACAAATCCTTCAACAGAACATTTTAAAAACACAATTCTGCACAAATCAGTATAAGTTATCAGAACTTAAATATACTCTATGTACATAAATGTTGCAACATATGTACATGATGTACATATGTATCATGATGTAACACGACCAGAGAACAACAACATTAAAATATTAAGAATAATATACAAATAAAATATAGAAAAAATATTCTAAATAGCACAAATCCTTCATCACACAAAAGCAAATCTAATTATTACACTATTGCACTAAGAACAGAAAACACAAACTAAAACCTGACCTTTCTGGCCTTCCTTAATGCAAAATCATCAATAATGTCATCATACGAAATCTGCCCCCTATTGAGTTATTGATACTGATGATAGGAAGGCCAGTGAGCTGTTCTTGAGACATGGTGACCTCAGGTATGACTTGATCAACTTTTGAAAAGCTCCTCTCTGCTTGAGCCACAGTGACTGGCAGAGTAAGTGTAATCCTGAGAGCAGTCCAAAAGTTGGGGTAGATCTCTGATAGATCCTTATCATGCATAAAAGTGATAAAATTCAAGGAGGCTGATGGTTTTTGATGGCTGACCAGTGACAGAGGATTCTCCAAAATACTTTAGAAGTGCCCATGAATTTGCAATTGAAATTGACATCAAAAGACAGTAGGCTACAGTATAACTCTTATGAATTGCAAATTTAAATAAACATGCCCTTACATGCCAAATGTCTGTCATGACTCATTAGACGCTTTATTAATCTAATCTAAGGGAGGAACAATTAGCTCCTTGGTTACTGCCTCAAATTATATTATTTGTCACGCATCAGAGTTATAGCAAATGTTTGCCTTTGAACACATCCAGACATATGTTAATTTCGTTGGCTAATTACAGGGCCCAACATTAACCCCAATGATGGAAATAAATAATAACTTTACTTGTAACAGTTTTGTTGCAAAGCACAATCTTATGGTGAAATTAGATCTCGTGTTTGTTGAGTTAAGACCGAATTATTGTTGTATAATCATCATAGCAAGAAGGCTAACAAACGTAAGAGTTAACGTTACCACCCATTAACATTAGCCCTTCATTGATGATGGATAACGTCACCGTAATCATACAGAGAGAACGTAGTTACATACCTTTATCTTTTGCTCCTTTCTCCGCTTCTACTTTGATTTTTTCTTATATTGGGCACCTGACGGCTTAAACATTTTTCTCTCCATCGCTTTCATGTTTATCTGGCACTCGACAAACAAGACTAAACCACTTCACCTCCACATAATCGTTTTGGATTAACTTTTTTTATTAGCCATTTCACACACAATGCAGAAAAAAAACGTGGAAAAATAGGCCTGTGCTTTAAAATTATGAATGAAATGTGCGTTATTTAGAAGAAAGTCAAGGTGTGACTGATTTTAGCCCACTAAATGGGCCCCCCTCCTTGTCCGCTCCATTTGGGAGAGGTGAACTGTCCATCAGGGGATCAGCCCCTCCCCTTTACAGTTTTCACACAGCTTCTGCGCTTCTCAGCAAGCAGGGGCGGCGATTTGCCAATTCCCAACACAGACAGTTATATTATACATAATAGAAACCTGCTTTGCGGCGCGGATTATTTTTCTTTTTCAAGTGCTTGTGCCGCCCCCCACGTGTCGTGAAAATTTGGCGCCCCGGGCGGCTGCCCGGTTCGCCCGTGCCTAAAACCGCCACTGGTTGTGGGTTCGATCCCAGGGGATTGCAAATACCCATGTAAAATGTATAGGATAAAGCAATGTAAGTCGCTTTGGATAAAAGCGTCTGTCAAATGCCTAAATGTAAATGGCACATGATATATAAGCCTACGATAATAAAACGCGTTTGAGTGCAATGATAATATTACATAATAATATTTACAGCAAACTTAAAAAGTATTAACGTACTGACTGCAAATCACTTAGTAAACCCTGGTGTTATTTTGTAATAAATCTATGGTAGCCTCATTCATTTTCCATGATTTGCGGACAGTTGTAATTGGTTAAAGGAGAGTCGTGTAATGAGCGCGGTGTGTTTAGAGGGAGGGAATGCGCATGAAGTTTGTCCGCGCTCGCTTACCGTCCCTGTGGAAGCTTCATACCATTGTCTCGTTGTAAAAACAGACCGTGCGTTGCGGAAACTTTGAAACATTGAAACTTACAATTAAGGTTTTATTCCAAACTTATTAAACTCTTTAGAGCAGCTCTCGTATGCAACAAGTAGCGTTTCGGCATTACAAAAGAGCGTTTGGTATCAAAGTAAATAGCGCAGCGCAGGTAAGACTGTTTTCCGTACAGTACAACTGAAGTGTCAGTGAATCATACTTTAAAGAGAAGTGTTGCGTTATGAATCATTGGAGTTGATAAACGTTTAGACTTGAACGTCATCAAACAAAGTCCTCATTCATTTCATTTTCTCGTCTTGATTTGACTTCTGGTTTGTTTTCGTTGCTTTAGTTTCTCTTTGTTTGTTTTTTGTGTGGTTTGCATTCCTTCTGTTGTATGTTCGTATCGTCGTGTGTTTTGTCTCCACACTGCGTCTATGCATTATAAAGACAAAGATCTAAATAAACTTGTGCAAGAAATGCATTTAGGGGATTGATTAAGTTCATGCATGCATTTATTTTCTTAAATCACAATATTCTTAACATGTGAATTCTTTTTATAATCTCGTTTAATTGTATTTTTTTTGAACAGAGTAAACATTCATCTTCTTGGTTCTGATACTGTTACAATGATATAAAAACAGAATTATGTAAAGAGATGAAATGACATCTTGAAATACAGTAAGTACAAAATAATAAGCACCCGTAAAGCATCACAAGTATTGTTATTATTAAATTATGTGTCAAACTTGCTTCATGCAATGTTTGTGACGTGTAAATGTTTGAACGGCTATTTTACCAGAAATGCTTCCACGCAATCCTCTCTTTTAATTCCGTATTTTTCTTTATAGACGCACAGTGACTTAATGAATTGAACTAAACTGTAAGTTCACTTTTAACTGAACTGTGTCTTTTATGAGAATAGGTGCCGCTGTCCTCAGACCTGAATGGCTTGAGAAGAAATGATGGCAGAGCTGGAGGTGGATCAATCCAACCTGCCCAGAGTCCAGGAGGGTACGACTGGCTGACATTCTTCCTATTTGCGCAGACTGCATGTGTTGCTCATTAATGCACTGTAACTCTATGCGTGTGTTAGAGACGGCTGTTCGGCGTTGAAAGATCAACCCTGTGCTTAAAGATTTCCAAACTCCGCATGCAGAGTTTCTTTTCACCGGTCACTGTGTTGGACTGCTTGATTCCTGCTTGGATGGAGAGATTGTGGATGTCTCTCTCAGTTGTCGTATTCTGTGTTCGGCATGTACTCTGTGATCTCTAACAATGTTTACAAAATGCTCTTTCTCTTGCTAATGTTTCTTCAGTATCTTCTCATAGGCAGGGATCTTGTTTGGGGGTTTTGAGCTGGTTCTTCTTCTGAAGGGAGAACATTGATGATGATTTCCCTTCCGTTCTCATTCCACACACAATGCTCTCATTGTGTTGCATTTCATGTGCACGCTTAAACAAGCGCTGGCAGTAGAACAAAGCATCACTCCTTCTGCAACAACCAGTTATCTCGTGTCCACACTATTGTACATATGTGTGAGCGACTGTGTTTGTATATTTACGAAACAGTCTCTCTCTGTGAGGTCATCCCCAAGTTGTCAGTTCCCATGGATGTTTTCACTCTGGTAGTTCTCATCATATAGTGTGACATGCTTTGGAAGTCTCTCCACTCCCTTGAGAGAAACTCTGTCCCCTTTCACTGACCCTTTCCCTCTTCATACTTTAAAACACATGTTTATAAATCGTGTCAGTGGTACTTAACAATTCTCCTTAAATTCAATTCTTCTATTTTAAGATGCATTGACTTCCTGTCTCGACTCCGTAGTCTGTCATCATCTTTGCTGTTTTTAGTCTTCCCAGCATATGTGTCCGCTGTAATGAAGATGGCTCTACTTTCATTTAAGCAGACAACAGCACTCGGGTTTAGGTTTGATGTTGTGTTCATAAACAAAATCCTTTGTCTTTGAAATATGAGCGTGTTTCTTTAGCCCAGCTTCTGTAAAACTAGTTTGACGGCTTAAGATCCACACCCTCTCTCCAGCCGCTTTACTTGGATGCCGAGGTGAGCCATTAAAACCGCTCATAGCCAGAAGCGGGCCTGCAGGACGTGTCGTCGGGTTAGCTTGTGAAATAAGAAGTGTTTATTCAGTGCGGGTTAGCAGGTGCTTATGAGTACATTTATTGGGAATTTCAAGAGGATCATTTCAGCAACGTGGGAAGATTCTGCATCTGTGAGTCTTTATAGTCCAACCTCTTTGGTTTATTGGAGACTTGAGAACAAGCTTGCTGTTGTTACGGACTCTAGAGCTCCTCATAGGAGAATCCCTCAGTGTTGCCGTATCATGTAGACCTCTTGTCGTTTTCAAAGGCTGAATTCCAGTTTCAAAATCAGTTTCTGCATAGTTAGAACTACAAAGAAATACTTATGACCTGATCATCATATCAAATCTTGTGGTTTTGTGTTGACCAGGATTTTTAAATGTTGGATGAGATGTTTAGACCAGATGTTGGTGTTGGTGTCCTTTAGTGTGTTTAGCTCACATGCTAAAGGTGGTTGACATTTTGAATAATACTAGACAAAAAATAATTGCCACACTACTCTCACCATTAAAAAAAACTAATTTGATACATGTATGAAATTTAGCGGCATCTACTGGCAAGCTTTCGAATTGCAACCAACTGCCCACTCCATCCCTTCCTTTCGAAGCACTACAGGGGCTGACGGGACTAATATGTCGTCACGTTTTCGCTTCTTTGCCGAAGTTCTTGTCCTGCTCTGTCCTCCTAAGAGTTTCTTAGCTGTTCTACAAAACAAACATAAGTCTACAGAAGCACGGGCTGTTTCTGTTATCGTTCAGCCATGAACCCCATCACACTTCTTTATCTTTTACTGCTCTGTACTGCATCTGAAAACTATTACTGCTGTGTGACACGTGTGTGGATGGATGAGGATATTGTTTAGTGCTTATGCAACGTGATATATGCTATCACAATGATCAGCAGGTGGGCTCAGGCAGGGAATAGATTTGTTTTGCATTTCATTTCATCAGGGATATAACCGAAGGATTAATCCTCTGACGTTGCGATAACATTTTTAGGGGGTCGGTAAGTTCGCCCCATTAGACAGTTTGATGTTATAGATAGATTTCCACCAGCTGTGCAGGTCAAAGGTTATACTGAAGTCAGTAGGCTGTTATTGTAATGCTACTATATCTCAGCACATTTGCTCAGGGATCCTGAGGGAAAGCATAGGGTCACATGGAGTTTCTGTTTAAGTTTAAAGTGTTAAGTGTGAATCCAGTGGTTACATGGAGGCGGGTTGTTTTTACTGCTTTCAATGTCTGTTTGTTCTCCGTCCTGACCACAAAAGCAGTGATGAAGCCCAGTCTGCAACTTGTCATTAAAGGCTTCTGTTCGACAGTGCCCGTCTCTCAGCCGTCTTTTAAATAGCTGACCTCAAGGTTGCAATCGACTAAATGAGGTTGACGGTAATATTGAATGTGGTTTGCGGATGGTCCGAGTGACGCCGGACAGAAATATGTTAAGGTTTTGCCGAGGACGTGTTTGTAAGGAGACTGTGTTTAGTAACACCGATAGCAGAGCAACAATTTACGCTGAACCTCATTTTTTAAAGGCTACAATTAATCTGGCAAATAATCTCAATAATTTTCTGAAATCTCAAGAAGTTGGTGTAATAGTGTGTATTTGTATAACTGGTTTTGTCAATGCTCTTGTGCTTCATATGAGCAGCTAGTCTTTTCACAAATAGAGTGATGAATTAATCGTAGATTTTATTACTTCTGTGTCTACTTCACAGTATTTTCAGTCCACACATGTGGTTAATATTTTCTGTTCATTCTCACTTTGTAATACAAAATATACAGCCGCGGAAAAAATTAAGAGACCATCTCAAAGACCATTTTCAGTTTTTCTGAATGTACTTTTTCTAGGTATGAGCTTAGGTAAATGGTAATGATAATGTTTCATTCTGTGAACTACTAACAATATTTCTCCCAAATTTAAAACCGGAATATTGTTTTCATTTGCAGAAAATGGAAAATGGAGAAACGATGCTCTGTATATTTTCAGACCTCAAATACAGCAAAGAAATCAAGTTTATATTCACTTTTAAGTGATTCAACAAGAATATTTATATGGATTTAGGAAAACTTTTTTTCTGTATTTTTATCCTAGTTATCTTGTCATGCTGTCAGTCTGTTACATGCTGTTGGATGACATTGTCACTCCTGAGGTTTGGAAATTCCAGACACTTGACTGGAATGACCACAATATATCTAGAAATGCGGATTAAATGAAAATTTGGTCACTTATTTTTTTCCGTTGCTGTATTTGCTCAAACATGCCTTTTATGTACTTTTAAACCTTCTAATGTCTTGCACTTCCACATGTGCACATTTTCAAGAAAGTTTTGACACAGTTTTAAATAAACTTAGGTTTTATTTGCCTTAAAGAATCTCTCTAAAGCAACGGAGAGTGTGCCTTGTTACTGATCCTTTAGCACAGGATTTTAAAATGAAATGTGACACTCATGGGACCAAAACCTCAAGTTGTAATTCTGTTTTCAACTTTCCAGGGTCAGATTTTGTTTTTCCAGACTGTTATTATGGCTTGGAACACGAGCGGCTCCTTGTTAAAATGAGTAGAAAGAGTTCTGGACTTTATAAAGGAAATTTCTTTTAGAACAGAAGTCTTCTAACATATTGTATATATAAACACTCCTCGCGTTGATTTATTAAAAAAAGAACCTGAAATGACTACAAAAGACATGAAATAACGGTATACAGTAGTTATAAAAGTTCTATGAATGTCTGTGAGCTTTCAACATTGATGTCTACGGAAATACTTCACACACTGCAGATATCATAAATGTACCCTTAAAATATAGACCGCTGGTGAAAGATCATCAGAAGCTTCCCAGCAATCTCACAAAAAGTGTTTTCTCTTCTTTTTTTAAGTATCTGCTTATCTTGTTTTTTCTCACAGTGTGCCAGTGTTTTGCTGTTCTGGAGGATGGAGCTTTAGCACACAACTTGCAGGAGCAAGAGAGTAAGATCTACAATTATCTCATTTCACCCACCACACATAAGCCATGTTAATGATGGCTTACAAACAATTTTCTAAGCTTTGCAGTTTCACTCATCTTTTCTAAGCGTTTAACAGTTTTACACAACTACAAGGGCATTGCAATGAATAAGGTAACAAGACCGCTCATGTGAATAAATGTTTAATGGAAATATCTTGCAAGACTCCGCATCGGACCGTTTTGTTGTCGGACTGTCTGATGCACAGAACAAGTACTTTCTTCATCTGACTAACTTTTACCTGATTGGCTGACTACACACTTCATATTTTATAGGTCATGTTTATACGGTTCTGGCTTGTTTGTTTAAGGTCTTATGACCTTATATTAATGAACCGTTCTGCCACGTTGCTTCCCAAATCAAATGTTTGGAAATAAATGTTACGATTAAATAACATTAGACGTGCTCTTTTGTCATATTTAGTTGAACAGTACTATACATCTAATGTTCAGAGGAACCAGCTGGTTCAGAAGGACATCCGTGTAGCCAAAAGTCTTCAGGATGAAGAGAAGCACACGGCTCGGGTCCTTCA
The DNA here is from genome assembly GCF_015846415.1 of Triplophysa dalaica. Classification (NCBI taxonomy): domain Eukaryota; kingdom Metazoa; phylum Chordata; class Actinopteri; order Cypriniformes; family Nemacheilidae; genus Triplophysa; species Triplophysa dalaica. The sequence goes on from NC_079561.1 coordinate 3,179,060, forward strand.
GCAGCAGACCACAGACCAGCTGTAAGATCATAGTGACCCTGAATGAAGTTTATTACACCAGTTTTACGTTCTAATATTACCCAAAAATAAAAATGTCAGCATTTACTCACCCTCTTATCTCTTATGGACACAAAATCAATTCAACGGGGTACCACTGCTGTTCGGTTACCAACCTTCTTCAAAACATCTTCTTTTGTGTTCTGTGGACCAAAGAAAGTCATACATGTTTAAATTGAAAAAAGCGTGAGAAAATGATGACAGATTTTTGTTGGGTAAACTATCCCTTTAAAAGTTACTCTATTACGTTCCTCTCTTTCTGACAGATAACATGTTCAAAGTCCACTTGGAGTTGTTTTATAATGTGACCCCTTCCTTGCACGTAAAGAATCAAATATATTGTTATCAGATAAATATGTGTTTAGTAATACATTTCTGCACACTCTTAGGGAGGAACATGATTCGGAATATGCACAAATGATTCAGAAAGAAATTCAGCGGTGTGCCGAGGAGGCCCGGAGGAGGGAGGTGGAAGACGAGGTGAGCAATTTTACTGCCAGCGCTGTAAAACTTCACCCAGCCTGTTTTGTGTTCACACCTCTGAACTGCTTTGTCTGATGAATCAAATGAACCCGTAGTTAATGAGTCACTCTGGGATTATGTTCAGCTGATTCATGCAGTTAGTCACCGCTAGCAGTGACCACACAAGAGTGAGCATTAAAGAGAAGGACCAGTCACTCAGACTGCGCATTAAGCAAATCCAGGTGCATTTAAATCCCCCGCAGGGAATGAGACGGCGAGACACGAGACTCGTAGCTGAACCACGATTAATCCTAACACAAGAAAGTGGGTTTTTCTTCTGAGCGTTAGTAGTTCACTTTCAAAATAAATGTTCATGATTATTAACGCATCCACATGTCATCCAAGATGTTTATGTATTTGTTTCTTAAGTCGAAAAGAAATTAAGGTGAATTGGTTTTTGATGAAAACATTCCAGGATTTTTTTCCATATAGTGGATTTCAATGGACGGTTGAAGTTCAAAATGATTTTTTGTTTTTTGTTGAGGGTATCATGCTGTCTTTTAAAGTCTGTGGGAAACTACATTAAGCACAGGCAAGACTCTCAGACCTGCCAAAATAATTAGCTTTATTACAGTTTGATTTCTTTTAAATGATGTTGTAGATAAACTCTTTATTCAGACTAGTTATTAATCATTATGGGGAGTGTCTTGGATGAGGGGAATCTTGGATGCTCTTGGTGTAATTGCTGAAAATGATTGGATCAGCCATTAGAAAACTGACTCACTGAGTGCAAAGCAAACAGTTTCTGACATCTCTATTGTAATGAAAATCTGACTTTGGCTGAGTAAGCAATACCTGCTGACTCATAAATTCTTTTCAATAACACTCTAATCACGTTGTAAGGTTTTGAGTTTTAAGATATTCTTTGAGTTTGTAAACCAGATTTCTATGGCTCTGCAGAAATGTTCTCACTTGCATGAGTCTTGTGTGAACCTGCCAATGGCTCGGCAAAAATTTGTTTTTTTTAAAGTTCTAGCAAAACTACTTAAAAATTCTGTTAGACTTTTTGGGGGAATTAAAGGGATACTTCACCCAAAAAAGTAGTTCCAAACCTTTGAATTTTTTTTTCTGTTGAATATAATGAAAGATATTTAGAAGAATGTCACCAATTGACATTTCTGGGATAGTCAAAAACAGTAGTCAGAGTTTTCCGTAGAACTGTTTGTTTGCCTAAATTCTTCAAAATATATTTTGTCTTTAACAGAACAAAAAAAATGCATAGTGTATATATAATTTTAAATATACGTACAGTGAGGGGAAATAATTCTTTGATCCCCTGCATATTTTGTAAGTTTGAAGTAAGGAAGGGTCTATAATTTTTATGGTGGGTTTATTTTAACTGATAGAGACAGAATCCAGATTTTTTTTATATGGTTATAAATTGATTTGCTTTTCAGTCAGTGAAATGAGTATTTGTTCCCCGAGAAAAAATAACTTTGTGCTGGGTGGAGAAACCCTTGTTGGCAAGCACAGAGGTCAGACATTTCTGATAGTTGGTCACCAGGTTTGCACATGTGTCAGGATACATTTTAGTCCACTTCTCTGTCAATCTTTAAGGTTTCTTGGCTGTCGCTCAGCAATTTGTTTTGACTTCCTTCACAGATGTTCTATAGGACAAGGGTCTAGAGACTGGCTAGGACATTTAATCTGCTTCTCCTTAAACCACTCTTTGGTTGTCTTGGCAATATGTTTTGGGTCTTTGTCATGTTAAAGTCACATCCACAACCCATGTTCAGTGATCCAGTTAGGGGAAGGAGGTTCTTGTTCAATCTATTGTGGCGTAGCGCGTTGCCAATGGTTTGCTTGCTTATTGTGGTCCCAACTGTCTTGAAATCATTTACAAGCTTCTTCCATGTTGTTCTGGGCTGATCTTTAACCTTTCTCATGATCATCTTTACTCCATTGGAGAAATCTTGCAGGGAGCTCCAGACCGAGGGCATTTGATAGTTATTTTGTATTTCTTCTATTTCCAAATAATCGCAGCAACATTCTTAGTAAAAATAAACCCACCATAAAAATGATAGACCCTTCATTTCTTTGTAAGCAGGCAAACTTACGAAATCAGCAGGGGATCAAATCATTATTTCCCTCACTGTATACAATAGTAGTCAATGGTGCCCCAGAAACCTCAGTTATTTTTCTTTGTGTTCAACAGAACAAAGAATTGTAAACCGGTTTGGAACAACTTTACGATGAGTAATTCATGACAGATTTTTTTGGGTGGATTATCGCTCTAAATTTAATCAAATATGAATAAATGAATGAAGCATTTATGTGTAGTGAGAATTATTCTTAAAACAATGTGCCAATCACGTTCGAATCATTTTGTTAAACTTGATTCAAGATATAGTAGAAAATGTAATCAATGGAAGTTTTATTATAAGACACAATATTCCTTCTCAAATAAACCTATTTTTTAAGTGTGTGTTTCATGAGAAAACAATAAAATAATAGTTATTAAGTTTTTTTTCTTTTTGTATTTGATATATAGAAGTTATGTTAGGAAAACATTCAAATTCAGCAATTATGATCAAATATAATCTTTCACTTCTTATTGTCTAATAATGCTTGTAATTCTGAAAATTATATAATATGTGCAACATTTTGAAAGGTTTATTCTGCATTTAATGTCATTCCACTCCATCAATTATACATAGCCTATTTACACCCCTGTAGTTCTGTGTTAATGAAGGCCTGTTGTGTGCTAAATATCACCTGCACACACTTTTCTGGAGCCTGGTGTCCTCTCGGACAGACACAGGAGCAGAAACAGTTAATAACAACATGAAGCTCAGCCAGCCATTCTTACTGTTGTGTACACAAACAAGACTAAAGGGCTTCCTGAGAGGTTAGGTGGAGGATTAGCTTTGGAAGACGTGTGCTGTGTCAAACCCCATGAGTCAGAAACTGGTCCCGATGTGAGCCATAATCTGTCTAGAGGATAGAAGACAAGAGTTGAAAAAGTGTCTGTACTGTAGGCACATTGTGAGTCGTATTTTTGTCTTAGAGTTCTGGAGGAAAATAGTTTAAATCCTTCTGCACACATTTTTGAACTTTCCAGTGGGCTTAAAGATGTTGGAGAATGTTTCTACTTATAGCATCCATTAATGATATTTCTCAATAAAATCACCAGCCAGCTGGAAAACTATGTTTTAAGTTCTTGCAGTGGTGGAAAAGACTGAGGTTTATTCTATATTCTCAAACCACAGATGCAGAAAATCCAGCAATATTTATTTATGAAATTTGCAAAGGGTTTTGAGGTTGTTATGTGGGTAAAAGTTGGAAATCGTGTACAATTTGTATTGGCAAGTTTTATTTGCCTTTGCTGCTTTGCAAGTGTACATATCGTTACTTTTAGGCCCTTCCTAGGGCTGTCACACGATTAATCGTTTCCAAAGTAAAAGTTTTTGTTTACTTAAAATATGTGACTGTACTATATAGTTATGTACACATAAATACACACACATCAGTGTAGCATTTTAAGAAGATTTGTATTTGTATATGGGTCAATGACGTGACATGTATTTTTTGTGTCCAATTTCATTATTTTCCTAAAAAGAATTTGAATAAATACATGTCATATATCAAATGGATCTACAATATGTCCTTTATAAGAAACCCTTTTCATTTTATTGAAATTCAATAGATTTTTTGAGTTTTGGTGTTTGAAAGACCAAAAATGTCAGGTGGTGCGACCGTCCGAACATACAAACAGAGAACAAAACTGAGAAATAAATGTTAATTTTCTCAATAAAATTCTTAATAAAATATTTTGGCATGATTTTATGTTAAATTTCTTATATATGAGGGGAAAAATACTCAGTGCTAAATACATTAAATGTATATTATTTTTAATTAATATATGGTCGCACCACCTGACATTTTCTTATTTGTCATTGACCCATATATTGAATATTTGTTTATATACAATATAAATATAAAAATGTATGAATAAATATTTCTTAAATATATACCTGTATATATTTATTTATTAATAATTATTATATACAGTACACACACATTTTATGTAAACAAAAACTTTTATTTGCAAACTTAGATTACACAAGATTAATTGTGTGACAGATTTACAGCCCTTTTTTTGTGTTTTAAGTGTGTTTGTTGAATCTTTTAAGCAGAACGCTGTCATCTACTGGTCACATGTTGTATATTACCTAAATCTTGGCATTTCTTACAGCTCATCTGTGTGATGCTTTTTATGATTAGTCTTTGAAACGATCAAAAGGGCAGGTCTTTTGTAACCTAGCTGAATACTATAATAAAGTCAAACAGTAACCAATACTACAGACATAAGTGACTCATTTTTTCTAACCACTTAGTGATTCAGGTGATAGTTTCACCACAACGATACTTTGTACCGTTATTTGTAAATGTATATTACATTGATTAATTGCTTTTTTACATCGTTTTACCAAGTGTGTGTAGTTCAGTGATGTGGGCTCTGCATTAAAGATGGGCTTCACTTTTTTTTTTTTTTTTTTTTTTAACATTTTTAATATGAACAATTATGGGAAGAGCAACCTTATAGAAAATGTATATATTTTTTCATTTATAACTATAACAATCATACAAAGTCCGATCTTACAGGCTTCACATACTCAGTCCATTTTGTCCAGATTATGTAAAACATGTCTCTTTGAGACCTGAGAGTAAATGAAAGCTTTTCCGTCTTGTAGATGCCTTGGATTATGCTGATCCACTCGTTGATGGTCGGAAGGTCCGGCTTTAACCATTTCCTGGTTATAGTTTTTAGGCTTCACTTTTTTACAGTAATGAGTGGAGTATGACAGTAAACCGAAAACGTACCAATTACTGTACAGCTCTCTAACGTATACAGTCAGTGGAAATTCATAAGTCATTGTGCTCAGTTATATGATAAATTGTGCCTGCTTTGCTGCAAGAACAGCAGCACGCAGCCCTTTAAAGATTCTGCAAGGTGGGCTTTTTGACATAACAGCAGGCATGTCTTGTGGTCTTTGATGCGTAAGCATGGAAATTCCCCTCCGCTGGCGCCTTGGTAGAGGGTTCATGGGGTATAATTTTATGTTTGTCTTAACTTCACCTTGATGTGTCATAACTACGTAACTGTCAATCTATTTTTTCCGACCAGGCTTCGGTGTGTGTTTTTCTGCCTCGTGTAGTCACACAATTTATGTTTCTGTTAAATGTTTTTGTACAAAATTAAAAGACAGCTCCCCCCCTTTCTAAATGTGAAGAGTTTAACATCTAAGTGTTCATCTTTTATGGTTTTTTACACAGGAAATAGCAAAAAGGATACAGGAAGAGGAAGAGCTTGGTGTCAGAAGCAGAGGCAGTTACCAAAATAGAGATGCTAGAGGTAAAATAAAAAAATATTGTCTTTTGAGTTTCAAAGAGGATTTTATGAGTTGTTTTTACGTGAGAGTCTCAGGATGCGTTGGGCCTGTAAGATTTTGTGTCTGTCTGCTTGCCCGAAAACTTCTGGTTTTTTATTGGAGAACTGTAGTTCTCCATTTATTACTATTTGGAAGACATGGATGAAGTACAGAAATAGTAGTTTTAGCCAATTATGCAAAGTCTAGACGACACAACTTCTGTGTTTTTAAACACGTTAGTGTTTGAACAAAATACAAATCAGAACATAAAGAATTGAATTAAATCTTTTAATATTAACTAGGATACATATGTGGAAAAGAACAGAAACAGAAATGGGAAGTGCTTCTGGACCAGTTTCATTTACGTATTGCAAAATGGTCTATCAAACATATTTTTACTTTTTCTTCAATCAGGAAGATGAGTAAATGTGTGTAAATGATAAAACCTCAAAACACAGCATGACATGTAGACATTCATAATAATGTGACCAATTAAATGATTTCAAGTCTTGTCATATGGCAAATGTTGTTCATCTAGTCATATGCTTGCTTCTCTTGCAAACATCTGACCTTATGTTGAATGTGGAAAGTGTGATGTTGAAACTTTGATATGTCTAGTGTTTTTTAAAGTGTATCGCACATATCCTCCTTGTGAAAACTGTCCAGCTTCACAAGCCTTTATTTCATTTCAATACATCAAACAATATGGCATTTTATAACCAGCCACTTTACCAGCTTAAATATAGCTCAGCAAGACATGACATCATGTAGAGTTGGGCCTTTATTTCCTCTCTGAAAGTTTCAAGTTACATCACATTTACATATTGAGTCCCTCCAGCTGTTTTTATTTGAAGCCAGTAGAGCTATTTTTACCACGTTTTACCACATTTTGTCTGTTTGTAGCAGATGTTATCCTCTTATAAGTTGATGGACATGAATGGCGGTCTTCATTTGAATTTGGCTTTTGTTCATGTCGGCAAGCTTCTCATGCTTTGCAAAACAAAGTCTGTCCAGGCCAAAAGCACTAACAACTCTAACACACTAACCACACCCTGAGTTCATTAAACTTTATTTTAGCCTCATGCTTGTCATTGAATGCATGACTCAATGGTTTATATTTGTCCTTTTAAACTTGAAATAGTGGTTCGTGGTTATGCTCACATGTGTTAACTGTGTACTTGCTACCTCCTGAGCTCTAACCATTCCCCAAATCCCCTGCTTTGTGTTTGCATGGTTGGCTTTACTAAAGAGACCTCAAGTGTTCCACCGTACTCACCTCGGTCCGTTTACTCGCCTGAGGATCGATACTACGAATGCTCTTCAACCAGAAGGCGAGAGCGCTCCCAATTACCCCCCTACTCAGATTCTGAGGACAACCGGCGTATGCCTACAGTAACCAATTTGAGTCGTGGGTCCCAAGACTGCAGCAGTTCCACGGTAGGGCAGAGAACGGCGGTCAGCTGCGGTAGACCTCCCAGAAGTCATTCAGATCAAGATAACAAGAGCACAACGAGCGGCAGCTCCTTTAGCCAGAAAAGCAGGACATCTCACCTCTCAGGAGGATGGGGAGATGTGATCAAGCTCATAAGGAATGATATGAGCGAGCAAGGCTACCTCAGCCCCAGTTCTGAGGAAGAACTCTTCGAGCCCGTCTATAAACTTGAGAGGATGCTGAAACAAAAGCAGCAGGCCTCCGATCGACGGGGCCACCAAGGTGAGAGGCGCCATGGCCGAACAACGCAGGGCGACGGTTGGTGTCGTGAGGAGAGTTTTAGGGAGAGGGACAAGGAAAGACGCGTTCATTTTCTGGATGAGAGAAGCCGCATAAACGGTTACCATGGCAACGGCTACAGTTTACATGAAAATGGTAGGGAGAGGGACAAACACCTGAACACTGGAGAAAGATTAGGTGACCACCAGCAGACTCAAGATCCGGGTTTCCGGCGTAACGTCTCGATGCGACGTAGTTACCATGGCGACGTCAGGCTGAGCAGACGGACATCGATGCGTGGAGGAAGCAGAACGTGTACCCAGGATGATTCAAATTTAGTTAATATGGTAAGACCTTTAAATCATACACCATTGATAGAGACGGAAGTGAGGCGACCTGGCCCTTTAAGGGAGGCCGAGAGGTGGGAGGCGGCCAGAAACCAGCGTCAGAGAGCATGCTCATTAACAGAGGAAAGGACGATTGACAGGGATCACACGCGTTACCCCCGACAACACAGAATTAGGCGCAGCCAAAGTGAGCGGCAGAGCTTGGAGGAAGAGGGATCGAGCACGGAGGAGGAGATGGAGAGCAGAAGGGAGGTGGGAGGGATGGAGAGACTCTCATCACTCAGCACCTGTCAATCACGCAGTGGCCACTCCTCCAGAACAGGTAACCTCTTCTGAGCTCAGACCCTCAGCTGAGCCCCCCAACCCCTGGCTTTTAAGAGCTCCCTACATCTGCTCATTGCTTTCAAAGTATCTCCAATCAGTAGACAAGAACTCCTCTGCATCCTTGCGTGCCTTCTTTGTACGTCTTGTGGTTGGAAAACATTTTCGTGTGATTTACTTGATTGAGACTGAATCCTTCTGCTATCTCTCTTTTAAACCGCAACGCTGCATCATTATATGCTTTCAGCACCTAGACGATTCATGTTCTTGGTTCTTCCAAACTTCGCCTTGGTGTTCAATGTTAATTATATACTCTGGCTTTTCTTTTCTTCTTGTCAGTTGTGTGTGTTATTTTCAGGATCGTACTTGAACTCATCCGGTGTTGTGAAAAGGGAATTCCCACTTTGGGTGTTTTGAAGGTTGCGGTCATAATAACCAGGTGTCGGGTCTATCTCTAATCTTGGCTGACATCAGCTGTGCTCTTCTCCCTTAACAGGACCCACTGGGAGGAATAGGACGACAGCTCTTGACCTTGGCGAGCTGGAGCAGGTACTCCTCGATGAGGAGCTGGCTCGCAGACTTCAGGAGGAGGAGAGATTAGCCGCAGAGGTACACATCCCACATATCTAAAAATGTTAAAACCCTGATGTCATAGTTATGATCCACCAACGTAGAGAGTTTGGCAGTATGAGCAAAATCTCAGATTGTGAGAAAAAGTGAAACCGATGTTATTAGTAGATTTCGGTTTTTCCTAAACTTATTGGATAAAAACGAGTCAAAGCGACTTTAAAACATCATAAAGAAACTGTAAAAATTCACTGAAATATAAAAGACAATCAGTGTCAGGTAAAATACTCAGTTTATTTCCTTTTATACACTCAGTGGGCTTTTTATAAACTGACGGTTCTATATAATGTTAGTTTCTTTTCATCAATATTATATCATAATCTAACTAAAATAAATATTTCAATCAATCAATTAACAAATGTATTTTACCATTTATACCAAGTAATTTTAAAGTGAATTTGATTGAGTTTTAAACGATTAATCGCATCCAGAAAAAAAAGTTTGCGTTTACACAAAATATATCTGTGTACTGTGCATATTAATTTTGTATTTATAAATACAAACACATACACATGTAAATATTTTCCTAAATATGTATACATGCATTTATTCATATTATTCGATAGCTTGAAGATATTAAATGAATTATTTCAAGTTATTGGTAAATATTAATAAATACATGTATACATATTTAGGAATTATTTACATGTGTTTGTATTTATAAATGCAAAATGAATATGCACAGTACACAGATATATATTATGTAAACACAAACTTTTATTCTGGATGCGATTTATTGTTTGACAGCCCTAGTTATACGATGCATGCATCAAGAACATGTGACCTTCTGCAATTCCATATTTGTATACATGTATGCGCAGATATTAGCTGAATCAGTAAATTAAAACGTTGGTGGATAAGGATTGTAACTCAGATTTTCTAAATGGCATAATTGGGTTATGATTTGTCCAAATACGGCTTTAGCATTTAATACTCATGTTGGTGACTCAGTCCAGTCTATCACCGTCAATTAAAAAAGCTGTTAAAAAGGACCAAAAATCAAGTTGGGAGTGTAGGTGCCGCATAAGGTCATTCTCTTCTTTCACAGACTCAGCAGGGGTCTTCTCCTCTCAGTCCGGAAGACTTCAGAATGGCCCAGGTCGCACAGGATGAGGTAAGCAGAGTTTAATAGATATGTTATGAGAGGGCTATGTTCCCCGTGTAACTCATAACCATCATTTACTTTACTGTCTGTCAGGAAATTGCACGTTTCATACAAAAACAAGAGATCAAGGCTAAACGGAGGTCTGCTGAGCTGGACTTTGTTGGACCTAGACGGGAGTATAGAGACACTGTGACGGATTATGAAAGGAGAGCAGAATGTGACGGACAGGTAGGCCCACTAACGGCACTTTGAGGGTGATACGGAATGTCAATGTTCACTAATTTCCATTTAAAGACAGAAATGTGTCTAACTTCACCTGCCAAGGAAATTCTCGAGCTGGTGTTTTCTTTTTTTGGGGTTGATTTCCAAGGAGTTTTAGTCGACCATCCTGCAGGTGCTGTTAGACTGGTTACACACGTGAAGTGGATACATGATTCATTGGTATTGACAAATGTTACCTCGGAAGTAGGGATTACTATTTATTAACCAGATTAATATTGCCACCAAATTGCACAGCTCATGGGTTTCTTTGGGTCAGTGTGTGCTGTTTGTGTGTGTTTGTTCTATTAGTAATATAATGCATGTTTTCCTAGCTCTTTCTCGAAATGTCAGTTTCTAGATATTTCAAGTAATTCATCAGTTCCAGTTAATTCTGAACGAGAATTCTGCTATTGACATTGCAGAGAGAGAGAATGGACTCAGATGGGCTTCTTTCGCCTATTGATGACTCAACCGCTGACCATCAGCTCTCTAGCCCTGTTTCCATGGCAGCGTAAGTCCCTTTATCTTCTCTCTCTTGGATTTGTGTATACAGTACCATTGGAGAACCAGCACCATTTATTCAATGTCTGCCTGTCTGGTTTTGCAACAGACAACCCACCAGGAACGTTGCAGAAGATCTGGACCCCACCTTTCATAGAAAGGAGATTAATGGTAGGGAGGATTAATTTTGAATGGCTGTTCTAGTAATTAATTGAAAAAGATTGAATTATGAATCATGTTCTATTCACAGGAGCAAATCAAGGATCCCAACAAGGAGGTTTGTGTAACCCTATGGACGAGCAACCTACATTTGTGCCACCTACAAAACGACATAATGACAAACCAGTACGAGTGAAGTCGAAGGACAAGAAAGAAAATATCAAACAGAAAGAGAATTGCAAGCAGCAGTGATAACGGACAAGGACAAATCAATGTCCGGCAGCTTTGAATATATTCTCATTAAATATTTGAGATAAATTGCAGGTCCTAGTCGTTTGGGACTTTCCAGTCTTCTATTGTGGGATGTTTTTTTTAATCATCATCTCTTAAGCAAAACAGGGACACTCCAGATGATACAGCTATTTACAGTTAATGCCCCTGTTATCACCATTGGTCACGGTCAAGGTCACATTCTCACGCTTTAGTTTTTGTTGTTTTGGTTTTATTCTGCAGCTGGTATGACGCTGCAGTGGTAAAGCGTCCATTACTACTATCTGGAAACCTAAAATGATACAATACGGTTGAGTAAACCTCTCTGGAGTTCTTCTGCGTAATTGTTCTCTAAAGATTGAGTGAGATCGATTCTTTTAGAATAATATTTTTGCTTCTATTTGAGGACCCACACAGGTGTTCAGTTTTCACCTGTTGATGTTATTTCCACTTATTTTCAAGTATTTTTGGGCATTTGTAACGGAAGCAAAAAAAAAACTCTACGTTTAAAAAGCGTATTCTATATATTTAATAACTTAAGAGAAACGTCTCTGTGTATAGGTCGCTCGCATATTCCACATGTGCTGTCAGTAAGTGCAACAATTTGAAATATGTAATATTTTTACACTCATGCTGAGTGGCACCAATATGTACTTTCATGGTTATCAGTACTTGAGAGCATAATGTGTAAAGAGTTTATGGTTCTTCAGTGCTTATAAGATTAAGCAAGCTTTGTACAGATAACAAAATATATACTGTATGTTTAATATCAATATCTTGATATATATCATCACTACCAGTAATAAAGTTTTTACGTGTACATTAGCAATAGTGTGGCTTTTTAGGCTTCAGTTAGCAAAGAGAGGTTAAGACTTTCCCTAATTCCCAGTAAATTCATCATGTAAATTTCTGCAAGTACCGCCACAGAAACCCAAAGACACCGCTTCCCTGCCCGAAATGAAAGTGACATCTGTCTGAGCCTCTAGGGATTTAGTTTAGTTTTGGTTTTATTTTTTGTGCAAACGATACATCATAAATCTGATAAACCAACAAAAAGGATAAATATATATCTTAAATCAAGTTACAAAATCCACACAATAAAATGGTGACTTGTCCTTTTACGCACATGACTCATGTAAGGCATTATATTAACATACAATAGGGTCGACCTTTTAACGGCTTTTATCATATTGCTACTCCCCTAACTGGTGTTTCTTTACATTCACATTCCTGTTCAAACATCATGACAAAAAAATCTCATTGAACCTGAATATAAACACACGAACTTGTTAAAACATGAATCCAGTATTCTAGCAAAGCCCTGGGAGGAAGTGAAACTAGACTGCAAGACGATCGATTTGATTCATATGTTTGTCTTCAGGTAGATAACAGGTGACCTGTGATGCGTTGGAACTGCCAGTGAGTCAACAGGGTGAATCCCATCCCATCACATTTAGATGTTTTAGATGTTTTAGATGTGGAGGAGTTTTCCCTTAAACAAATGGCTTAGTGACCTCTGAAATATATCCCTTTAAGCCTTCAGGCAGTCCCACCCAAAAATAGATTAAATTGTACTGCAAAACTTCCAAAGTACAAAATTATAAACAAGCTGTATAACATACTATTATGCAATCCAGTCTATATATTAACATTTACTATACATGTAAACATGACAGTGCAATTGAGGTATGCAATGTATGAATGTGAAAAAGAACATGTGATTCTGGTATGTGGTTTCCAAGCGCCACTCGATCAGTTAAGTACATTTCCTCCATGATATCATCAATGGACTGACTTGATGAACCTCATTTACCAAGAGCAGACCCTGCTGATACCCAACATGACAAAAAATATCACGATTTAAAGACGGTAAATGACACTATTTTTAAATAAAGCTGGGGAAGCCCACCGGGGTACTTTTTTAAGAGGGTTTGACCTCAAAATATGACACCATCAACAACACATGACGCCTACTCTCAGAAAGTCTCGACATTCTATGCTACTGCACACCTACATAAAGACCTTCGGCAAGTAAAGGTGCTTCTGACATTAAATGTGCTCAACTTGTAGTCGTTATAATCTATCAATAGATACATCAGATGAAAGATGCTGCAGGCACCCGGTAAAAAAGTGTTTCCCATCCATGAATTTGTCCCATAAAGTCACACTATGAGTTTACTTTCAGAGTCCTGCGTGCTGATGGACTCTGAGCTGCCGCCCTGTTCCTGCTCTGGATGGCGGAAACTACAGGCCTCCTGGTCCACAACCATAATCCTTGAGTCTTCTGACAGCTCTGAAAGACATGAATGAAGTAAATCAAGAATCCAGTTGTTATTGAGGGATGGTTATTTTGTAAATGCATCATGAACGAGTTCTTCATATTTGTACCTTGGTCTGACGTAACGGCTTTGGGCTCCTTTTTTTTGCTCCGTGCTTTAACACATGTGGTAACTGACGCAACGAAACAGAGAACGGCCAGCATCGCCACAAAACCAGCAATGCAGACTGGAATCCAATTCATCTTTTCTATAAGATACAAGAAACATGTCTTGCTGTTAAGAATTAAAGTTGGGTTTGAAAGAAAATCAACTGCCAATTGTTTGCTAAGCACTGATATATCCATACCTTGCTTTTTCCCACTCACGACAAGCAAGGTGTTGTCTATGCTGTTCTTTTCGTATTCATTTGATTTTGTGATTTTGTTTATTTTCATAACTTCGTTGTCAACTATGCACTCGTGGTCCCTGAATGCATTTCCTTTGTTGTCTAAAACTTGGCCATTTGGACAACTAGGGAATACAAATAAAACGTATGAAAAGATTGAACGTACTGAAGATTATTCTAGTAAATAAGGAACTGGTAGAATAACAAAATTAAAACCAGATAAAAAGAACAATACCTTGCTTTCCATTTTTTGCACATACTGTGGATTTTGTCATTAAAGTTTCCTTCCGGACATTTCGCACAGGAACCTGCAAGCATTCGGTCATACAGTGTTAAAAGGACATTTCTACAGTTTATCATTTAAACTGCATTTAGGTGAAGGTCAGAAATGAGGTTTGATAAAATAATTACGGAATGTTGTAGGTTCTTCTCCTGTTTTGCATTCAGTAACGCAGTGAGAGCATCTCTCGTCTCCACACCGATATCCAGCTTTGCATCCGCATACTGTGTCGCTCCTGATATTGCAAGGTTTAATTGTAAACTGTGGACCTGTTGAAAAATACGCTCCTATTAACCACATTTCACCATGAGGTAAACAGTCATTTATTTTTGGGAAAGGATGATGTAAAAGTGAAACTCTCATACCTATGCACTGGGTACATATATTGCAGGAGTAACTTTTAGGATTGGTCGTGTATTTGTTGGCTTCACAGGGTCTACAAAGCAACTCCGGATCTTTTCCACAATTTTTCACCAAGCGGTTTCCTGTTACGACAACCACATATAAAATCATATGACGTTATCTGACATTGAAAGTCTAGACATGACTCTGCAGCGAAACTTAATACTGTACGGTGTGATCTCAATGTTCATTGATAATGGCGAGGGAACCTAGAAATGCGTTGATCTATATTATTTAAGATTAGTTATTTTGAAGAAAACAACTTGAACTTCAATGTCCCATAATTGATCATTAGATGCAGACTTAAGTCTTTTTAAAAATGCTAAGAAAACATCTTGACAAAATGCCCTATAACAAATATTGATAAGGACCAGCATCCTTTGAGAACATGCTTGTAGCTCTGTCACTTTTAAAGGAAACTTTAAACAGCACTTTATTAAAATTATGATATGAGATAGTTCACCCAAAAGGGAAAATTCTGTTATCATTTCCAACCTTTATTATTATTTTTATGTTCAGCAGAAGATGTTTTGAAGAACATTGGTCACTGGGGCCTATTAACTTGCATCGGTTCCGTGTCCATACAATAAAAGTGAATGGGCTTTTTTGGGTGAACCATCACTTTAAATTGGGGCAGCCATAAACAAACACTGCTCTGAGAAAAAACCTTCATGGATTTCCCTTTGAGTGCTAAACCACTTTCCTTTTATGTGGCTCTTGCAAAATCATGAAAGGTCTTTCTCTTGGCCACTTATACATGATTAATCTGAGTCTTGCTTCAAATTGGGGCATAAAAAACACGGGTTGTGCAATGTCTTCTTAAAATACAGATAAAACATTTTCTACGGATACATCAGCACCAGCTCTTGAGATTATGTAACACATCACAATGTCCAAAGTCTGTTCTCCAAACATCCAAACAGCGTGTGGTTATTCTTTCGGCTATTTTATATTAGGAGTGCATTGGAATGGTAAAGCCATAGACTGTACCTGGCTTGCATTTGTTGCAGCACACTTCTTGACTATCTTTCACTGAAATAGTCCAGTCATCACAGCCAGAGTCTGAACATTTAGTGTAGGGGACCAGACCAGCCAGAATCAGCCAGATATAACACAGTCCGTGCAACAGCATGTCGTCCTATACAATGACAAAAACAATTTATCAGTTACATAAAACGATCATTTGCTGTTCCATATTTGTTTATTAAGATTAACACCAATACTAATAACAATAAATCAATCCCTTTATTGTCACTCAACCATACACAAGCGCAACAGTAGGTGAAAAACTTGGATGCAGTTCCGACCAACATGGCAGTATGACAGATGTGAGAGAGAATTTTAGATTACAAGTAACAAAGAATTATGATAAACATTTTCCCCTACACATATTTACACAGTAATCATTTCTCTACAGGTGTTTAACTATAATATAACGAATGACACAGCATGTGTGTAGTGTACACATAATAATAACACATCATTCATATATGACTACACAGCAGCAAATGTACAAACACTGTGCATAGTGTACACATAATAATGACACATCATTTACACAGGTGTCCCATGGACAACAAAACCAGTCTTATGGGTCCATTTCAAAATATGAATAAATTTCTATTGATGTGAACTTAATGTGAAATTTAAAACTCTGGAATCTGAGAGTGCAAAAAAATCAAAATATTGAGAAAATTGCCTTTGAAGTTGTAAATCAGGAGCACCGTGACAGGAAAAAAACTCACAAAAATGAAGTTTGCATATATTTAAGGTAGAGAATGTACAAAGTATCTTCATGGAACATGATCTTTACTTAATATCCTAGTGATTTTTGGCATAAAAGAAAAATCATGAACCATACAATGTATTTTTGTCTTTTACAAAAAAAAACTTAAGACTGGTTTTGTGATCCAGGCTCACTTACTGTATAACTTCACAGCAGCAAATGTACACACAATATGCGTAGTGTACACATAATAACGACACAATTTACATAGGAATAGTAATAGTAATAATAAATTAAACAAAAAAGGAATGTAAAAATATGAAAATGTTATTTAATAGCCCTATATATGGCCTACATAATTATTCCCCAAAAGAACAAACTGTAAATAAATCAGATTCGGTTCAAATCCTGAAAGTTTAAAATAAATAGAAAAGTACAACGTAATGCATTGTAGAACAAATAACTCAAACAATAGCTTCGATATTAAAACATAATATACACTTAATATAGCCTATATGAATTGTATAAAAATCATCAATAATATTCTCTCTTACTGTTTCCAATGTAGTGGTCTCCACTCCGCAGCTGCACACGCACACAATGATGAGACTTTCCACTGCCACCTAAACTGCGCTCCTCAAATCTGTAATATACATCAGTGGGCGTTACCAAGTGTGCGGAGGAAGCATGTGTTCTTAACGCTGACGACATTCGATTAAACATCGATCCTTGTGGTTCTCTGTGTATATGTCACTCTAGCCTCGCACTTTTATTACCGTCATCATGGGTTCACATCCCAAACGAGGAGTGTTACCCACCAGACATGATAAGCGATGAAAAAGTTTGGCGTGGTGTCCATTTAAAGAGGTTACGCAGGGAATTTCAAGAAGAGATAAGAAAGCTTAACGGGGTAAAGAACCACGCAGGACTCGATGGGGTCGCGGAGGCACGCAACAAAACTGTCACGAGCTTTTCTCACGTGAACGTGCTTGCCGGGGAAAATTCATCGCGTAAACCTGTGTAAACCTATTCAGGTTGAATGGCAAACTGTATGAAAATAGATATATGGCACAATTGAGCAATTAAGACAATTTAGCAATTCACAACGACCTTGTTTTGGGACTGCAATGAGGATAGAAAAGACGAAAGTTTCCCCGTTATCGACGATCAGGTGATTGAGGAGTCATCATCCAAATATGTGGGAAATCACGCGCAAACAAAGACGTTTCTATTAAGCATTATATAAAGCAATTACATTTGAATGAAAAATAAAAGTTGAGTTTGACATTTCCCTGCATTGACAACTTTGGGGAAACGCGTAATTGCGTCGAAAACAAGTCATACATTCACAAAAGTTCCTCGATAGTCGCGTTTTACTGTCTTAAAGTGATTCACATGCGCATCGCTTCTCCTCACGTTTTCATTACAAGTGTTCGTTTGTTTGCATCTTAGATGGCTGTGAAAAGACGAATAATATCCCAAAATCGCGGTTGTTGGGTCACAGCAGGCAGATTAAAAACCTGACATTTCAAGAGAAATGTACACAAGAAACGCTTTGTGGCTTTCATCAGCGTCCGTTTATTAACGCATTTAAACTGTTCAGTCATATAATCAGGTCTCTTATAGGTCATCTGTTTTAAATATTCTTAAAATAACAAAAATGGTGATTCTTTGTACATGTAAAATAAAAAATAAGGTTTCTATTTAAACCCGTCTCTTCTTCAACAAAGCACGTTGTCCTATTCATCAATTTTTACATCAATATGACCAGATACAACCCTAAATCATGTGTTAAAATAGGCATTGTATCAAATATACACTTTTCTTATTAACGTGAATACAATGTATACAGTTTGAGGCCTTTTACCTGAAACGATTATACTGATATCATGTTACATAAGTTAACGTACAGATGTGTATGGAAGCCCGTTTCCGCCAGGGTTGGGAATTTTTTTTAGAATTAGTGAGTCATGATAATGACTTACTAAGTCATAATAATAAGATACTAAGTCGAAATTTCAATTTACTAAGTCATAATAATGAGATACTAAGTCGAAATTTAAATTTACTAAGTCATAATAATGAGATACTAAGTAGACATTTCGACTTACTAAGTCATAATAATGAGATACTAAGTGGACATTTCAACTTACTAAGTCATAATAATGAGATACTAAGTGGACATTTCGACTTACTCAGTCATAATAATGAGATAGTAAGTCGAAATTTCAACTTAAGTCATAATAATGAGATACTAAGTCGACATTTCAACTTACTAAGTCATAATAATGAGATACTAAGTCGAAATTTCGACTTATTAAGTCATAATAATGAGATACTAAGTAGACATTTCGACTTACTAAGTCATAATAATGAGATACTAAGTCGACATTTCGACTTACTAAGTCATAATAATGAGATACTAAGTCGAAATTTCGACTTATTAAGTCATAATAATGAGATACTAAGTCATTATTATGAGAAATTATTATTATGAAATTTCGACTTAGTATCTCATTGTAATGACTTACTAAGTCATAATAATAAGATATTAAGTCATTATTATGAGAAATTATTATTATGAAATTTCGACTTAGTATCTCATTGTAATGACTTACTAAGTCATAATAATAAGATATTAAGTCATTATTATGAGAAATTATTATTATGAAATTTCGACTTAGTATCTCATTGTAATGACTTACTAAGTCATAATAATAAGATATTAAGTCATTATTATGAGAAATTATTATTATGAAATTTCGACTTATTATCTCATTGTAATGACTTACTAAGTCATAATAATAAGATATTAAGTCATTATTATGAGAAATTATTATTATGAAATTTCGACTTAGTATCTCATTGTAATGACTTACTAAGTCATAATAATAAGATATTAAGTCATTATTATGACTTACTAATTCTAAAAAAAATCCCAACCCTGGCGGAAACGGGCTTCCATAGAAGTGCCTATTAACGGTCACCATTTAAGATTCACAATCAACACAATTTCTCCACAGTAAGTTAAGTTATTTGAAACCCATACAAAAACATGAACTTACTCGGTATTACATCAATGTTTGCAAATAGCAATATTTACTTTTGTATTAACATATACACAAGAAACGGTTTGTGGCTTTCCTCAGATGAGGCTGTTAGCGTCTAAAGGCAAACACACGCACGTCACCATGACAAACCCTAGGCGCCCCCTTTCGGCAGAGGCCGGCATCGCACTCTTTTAAAACTACGTGTGCTTCAGTACTAATTTAAACGGGCTCAGAACACACATTAATAACACATAAATAATAACAAATACACCTTACAATGTGGATACATGTATGTATAGTACATTGTCATTTGACAGGCAGCATATAATAATAATAACGGTGGGTGAAATTACCGTTGCTCTATGAAAGCGTTACGTTTATTGTCTTTGAAACCCCATCACAGGTTCAGAAATGCATCCAGATGCTCTAACTAGGCGGGCATCATAGATGATAATTCTGAGGCTCACCAGAGAGGAGGAACATTTTTGAGGCATGTGGCTGTAACATTGGCACATCTCCCTGGTTTGAGTCAGCTTGTTTTCTTTCCATTATTTTTGAGCAAGATGACATAGGTAGCATTTAAAAACACTTAATGGCAAAAACTAATGTCAAGTGATTGTTATGTCATTCACTTTTTGCGTCTCACAGAGTCATCCAGTTTCTCTATTTGGTCTCTATAGAGTCTCTCATTCTCATTTACAGAAATCAGTCCTTGGGCAACAACTAACTGACTGAAAATCCAAAAAAAAGATTTTACCAAAATATACTGACATGGTATATGACATCATAAATAAACTGAAACTGGCTGTCGTCTGCGTAGTCCTCCTACATTACTATATCTAAACTCCCACGATGACCTTTTCAGTGGAAAATTAAATGACACTGTCGACCCACACCAGCGTGTCATATGCGACATCACTCCTGTAAGAGCCTCTCTCTGGTCAACACTTGGGGCTGTAAAAAAAAACGTATTGTGGCAGTCTAACCTTCAGACTCAGCACATCACCCTTGGTGCTTAAGTGAAGATAACAATATCTGCGTGAGGCACATCAAACATCACATAGCCTCTGTTTTCCACTTTAACAGATAAGCTTTTCTTATAGAAAAATCGAGAGGCTGAGGTTTAAAGCTAAACCCAATGCGTCATTTCCTCCCACAGAGAAGACGAGCTGTAGTTTTGCGTTTAAGATAGAGCAGGGTCGACACCAAACAATGCAAATTTTTCACACGTGTGTGTGTGTGCGTGTGCCAGTAAGTATCTCAGACTGGTGGGTTACATTTACTGTCAAAGACACTTTACAAATTTACACAATTTATAAATAATGTGTTAGCAGTAAAGTTAGCTTATGCAACACATTTAAAAGAAAGTTAAATATAAAGAAATGTGCTCTTGTTCAGCTCCGGGAACTAGAAACAATATTGAAGGAGTTCCCATCTTTTCTGCGCTCTGATTGGCTGCTCTTTCTTCATTATTCAGTTGAAGTCGTCCACCTCAAAAGCATTTTTATTTAAAAAAAAGTTCACTTTGCGTACCATTTACGTACCCTCTTGTAATTTCGAATGTTCTAATTTGTTCTGCAGAACACAAAAGATGATATTTTGAAGAATGTTGGTAACCAAAAAATGATGGTAGGCCCACCCACAGACACAAAACCAATGCAAGTCAATGGGCTGTTGTTCGGTTTCCAAAATTCTTCAAAAAATATCTTCTCTTGTCTTTAAAAATGTTTCTCTTTTTCTTGAAAAGTTTTTTAAGTTCTAAAACTTTTTCTGCTGAGATGCAAAAATTGTCACTGTGAGATCATCATTAGGTGAATGACTCCAAACCCACCTTCATGGGAAGTACAGTTATACACTGCATTTATTTTAATCGGTTAAAATAAACCGATTCTGATATTCCAAAGAAAAAATATTTCTAAGAAAATAAATATCCTAGCACAAACATCATGCAATGACATCTAAAGGATTTTGTGCTTCTAATTCGTTCCAACGGTTTGGGGAGGTGCAATTTCTATTCCAAAGCCATGGAACACGGTTCATAAAGAAACAGCTGACTAAGTTGCTCCCAAAAGACAAACTTCTCTAGAATCTTAGTGTATCCTGCAGTTGTATCCTGTGACTTGACTTGTTTGTAAAGGAAACTCAATAATATTTATACGTATTGACGTCCCACACCCCTGTAACTAAGACTTAATGTTCCAGCGGAAGTCTTGGGAGTACGTTACAGTTAACAAGTGGACATGAGCCATCTGTTTTTTGAAACTAATATGATCATCAGATACTCATGTTATTATCACTTCCCGAAGTGTTATATAGACCTCTAACACCAGTTCTACACCAGACGGATCGCATCGCGAAACACGGCTTGTTCTGTGGTATTGACGTTCCCCGTCCCGTGTGGACAAAATGTAAAATTATAGTGTGCTCTAATGCACTCTTTTGTCTATTGTCACATCGCATCGGGTGTAGACACGGTGTAACGCTACAAGAAGAACCAATGGGACCAAAGTTCTACTAATTCATCTCCAATTTATCACCATTGTTTGTGTCAATGACAAAAAAACAAGACAATAACTGGCCACTTCTTAATACATACATTTTATTTAGTCAGGTTTATATATATATATATATATATATATATATATATGTGTGTGTGTAATCATATTTACAACTTATCATTCCTCTTTTGTAAAGAAACAAAGCCAACTGCTTTCACTCAGCTTTTTGTCTAAAGGGCTGAACAGTTACATTGCAAAAGTGCTTGAATTCACTGAACCAATTGCTTCATTGCTGTTTAGTTCAGGCAAACCGCTCGGTGACTGTACATGACAACCAACAATGACAGTTTCTTGGACAACACTTTCACCATTACAACATCATACCCAATCCTCCACAGATTAAAAAAATGAAGAGTTCCAGAACACAGCACAACTCACCGATTGCCAAGAGACTTTGGTTAGCCTACCAGCCTGTTTTAATATCACCTAAGTTTTTAACTTACATCATCTACTATCATTTTCTACTGCATTTTGAACTGTCAGTAATGGACACCATGATGCGGGTCGTGTTGGAAAAGCACTTGCTTGATATTCTTTCAAATGTACTCTGTACGTTAAGAGTTCCAGATGAATGTTTTTGCAACATTTAGGAATAATTATTCTAACATCTGCCAAAGAAAAATTGAAAATACAGCTTCAATGATGCGACCGAGATACTGAAGGGGTTTGGCGGCTGTGAATTGTAACCTCGTGGTAAACGATACATTCAGCAATGTGTAAAGTTGGGGGGTCTGATTGTCAATCACTGGACAACTTTGTCTTGAATACTACATAGAAAGTCGAATGGACACTTTTTATGGATACAATGACATTATAAAGCGTCTCTGTTTAGAGAGTTATGCTTGTGGTGGGATTGTGTTTTGTGCAAAATGCAGAGCAGCAGGGTTTAAGACAGACAGCCTGGTAAAATGTAAAATATGTTAAAAGCGTTTCCTGTAAAGTCACTTTTGCTATTTTTGTGCTGCTGTAGTGATGTGTTTTGTGTGTCAGAGTTAAACAAACTCGTTGTGCTTTTTCAGGGTCCTTTACCGATCTTATTAACATTGGATGGACATTAAAGGACAGTTCACCCAAAAAGGAAAATTCTGGCCTCGACTACACACGTCATGCTGTTACAAACTGTTTATCATGAAATTGTTCAGTTATTTAGTCATAGCTCAGACTCATTTCACTTTCATTATGTAGTAAAACATTGTGACCCTCCCGTCCGAAGTCGCAACCTAACTATGGGATAAGTTTCATTTAAAAAATTCGGTTAATTTTTGACGTGGCTTTACTCAGTCAATATTAAAGATATCAAGGTTATATTTTCACAGAATGCTCTCTATATTATGTAGGATGATTTTATGTAGAAAAGAGTAAAAAAACAGGCAGGGTCACAATTATGTTCAATGTAAGAAAGTCATATTGCTGATGTCCTTCCGAAATCTCGCATTTTCATATTTTGTGATTTTTATTTTTTGCGTCGAATCATTAAAGGGTTGATTCACACGGTACGTGGTAGTCGCGTTTGTCCAGTTCATTTTCAAAGGGAAACGTGCGGTAAGCGGCAAAAAGCGGGCTGCTTCGTTGGCGGCTTGTGCATCCAAAATCCTGCAACTTCCACGGACACGGCTCTTTGCGGCAGGCGCAGCTGAAGATACAAGTATTATATATTTTCCTCAAAAACAGATTATTTTGGTCATTCGAAGTTTCGGAAGGACGGCGACATCATGCCTATTACAGCCATGAGGATGAGTTGATAACAGAATTTTTATTTCTGGCTGAACTGCTCTTTATACTTAAATGAACTGTCAGTTTATACTGTACATTCTCAGTGCAGGGATCGTCAGTAGCAAAAAATCAAGAAGCAGGCCTTGTCCTCAAAAAACGTTGAAGGCACTCTCCTGTCACATGATATCGACAAAAAATTCACAAGGGTTCCCCATTGCGTGTTGAAAAGACTGCCGGCTACCTGTGAGTTCTGGCGGTACGTTTCCTAACTCCCGCACGGGTGGAGCGCCAGGAGGGCTGTTAGTTGCCGACGCTTTGGGGGCGAGGTGAGCAATGCAGTATGGTGGAGGCAAACCGGGTGGGCCGTAGGAAGAGGCGTGACTTCTGTCACTGTGGGCACAGGACAGATGTTTGGGTTGAACAAAGGGGGCGTGGCTATATGAAAAGGAGGTGTGGCTATGCTGTGAGATGCTGTGACACTGGCCGTGGCCGAACCCGGGGTGGGCGTAGCTGTGGGTAGAGTGACCTTGACTGACAGCTGAGCGGCTGTGGCTTTGATGACTCAGCTGACTGGCTGCCCTTTCGCCCCGTCTTCCAACCCATGTGCCTAGTTCTGATTCGCTGCCCCTACAGCATGACGCTTTATGGTCCTTCTCTCGAGGGGAGGGCCTTCGTTCTTTCCCAGCGCTGGGGTTGGAGCCACTACTTCTGCTGCCTAATGGAGGAGAGAAGAGAAATAAGGTGTTTAAAATAATTTGTATTTACAAGTAATGTGTTATTCACCATATTCACAAACGATCAACAAATAAGCATGATCCAATTGTCGACAGCGATACTATAAAGTTATAAAATTCACAGGACTCCCAAATGGTGTATACAGAAAAATGATTCCGTTTTCCCAGCTGATCCATAACCTCAAATAAGGAAAGGATGAGAACATATGAGAAATATGAGAAATCTCATTCATTCTCATCTGTCTGATTCACATGCACATCATATTGTATACACAGATGTAGGGGTAAAGTGCACACATGCCCACACACAGAAAACAAGCATCACAGCTGCGGTCTCACAATGGCCATCCCCATGATTCCTGTGCCACGACA
Organism: Triplophysa dalaica; assembly: GCF_015846415.1. Taxonomy (NCBI): domain Eukaryota; kingdom Metazoa; phylum Chordata; class Actinopteri; order Cypriniformes; family Nemacheilidae; genus Triplophysa; species Triplophysa dalaica. The sequence continues at coordinate 3,203,812 of NC_079561.1, forward strand.
TCCAACCATTTAAATAACAGGATGAGAAGTACAAAAAGTGGAGCGGGACAGCAATTGAATGATCCTTACCACATTCCCCCAGTCCTAGGAGGAAATATTCCGTCAGTCTACGGATGTCCAGCAGAAACATGACAGAAAGGAATAACAGAATTATATGTTGCCCAAGAATAGCCTAACACCTTTCCCAGCTGGATTCATCCACACCAGTATTCAAATAATGTATAATGCTTCCTGCAGAATGAAACCGGAGTATGCTTGACTGGTGTTAAAAGGCCAGTGTTCCTTTGTATACATACGGATACACATTCTCAGCTCTCTAGCAACTCCACCATGCTGATAAATGCAAAGGATTCATGGCCGAAAATATGAAAAGAAACAACAAAAATGACAAAAGCTTCAAAAGTCATGCCATACCACAAATATGGAATGTCCAACAGAATACAGCGACAAAGATGATGCACTGTAAATGAAATATTACAAAACAAATAATTGACATCAGGGATCTTGTCTTAAAAGAAAAAATGATAGTTTACTTTAGGAACGTTTTTCTTGCTACAAAAAAAATGAGTATATATTATAATATTTATAATTCCAACCTACAAAAAAACAGTACTACATTGATTATTTTTTATTTAATCATAATTTCTTCATTAGTTTTATAATTTAGTTTTTGAAATAATTATACAAACTGTAATTTTTAATACAAACCTATTTTTTGTACATAGCACTATGAAAAGAAACGTATATATAATAAGTATTTATATACAATATAAAGTATTTCATAATAAAATAATATTTCATTTTTAAATTAGAAAGAAGAACATTGTTGACGGTAAATTTAAGCCAACTGTCTATTCATATATTTCATTGATGTCATTCTGAATGGGGAAGCTGTACTTCAATTAATTTACTGAAAATGAAACCCGAACATCTGCGTAGTTCTCTTGAGTAGTACTGTACCAAGTCATCCTACATGCCAAATTAGCATAAACCCAAAATTTTTTTTACTGTAATAAATTCCAATGATAACTTTTGACCAGTTATTCGCATAAAGGACAGCGATTTTTTTACTCATCATTTCAAACTAAAATGACAATAAATTCCAAAAAGAAAGCAAAAGTAAACGTTGCATGTGGTGATTAAACATGAAAAGGGGCTTTTCCTTTCTATGCATCAGTGCACGACTAACGCTTCTCTTTTTTACGCACACACAAACAGCTCACCTTCACTTTGCTGGCTGCCTGCACTGCCACCATGGAAGCTGTGACAGGGGTCTGTGTATCCAGGTGGAAACCCAGGTGGGGGGGTGGGGTACCCTGGGTAAGGGTAGGGCTGGCCACCGAGGGGCCAGGGGTTGGCACTCGGGGGAGGAAGAGGGGCCAGACCGTCCTGGTCAGAGCCACCGCCACTGGATCCCTCATTTAGGTTCAAAGACGCCATATCTTAAAAAAAACGATAATTTTTGACTGTCTTGTATGAACAAAGACTGAAGCACTGCTTGGGGTGATACATTTTTTATGTTCCAATATGCTGATTTATTAATCACATTAATCCGAAATAAACACATCTTATTTGTTAAGAACTTCACCCCAAAAATTTACAAAACTTTTTTGTGACATACAGGTAAAGCACTAAACAGACATGAAGCAACATGTGTGTGTGTTTACTGTACTTTGGCATAAATCTCCAAAGGTGTAATAGCACTGTTCGGAGAAGGTGATTTTGTTGACGGTGTGTCTCAGGTAGCCGTGTTTCAACAAACTGCTTGCATATTTTCTAGCATCACGACGGTCCTTAAAACCCTCCACCCGAGAGAACAACCAGTCAACAACATCCGCACCTGGAACACAGAGGTTGCACAAAAAAAAAGTTTAAAAAATGTATTATTTATAAAACAGTTGAAGTTTTGCATGATAAATACTCACCCTCGTGTTATTTGAAACCTGTAAGACTTTCTTTCTTCTGCAGAACACAAAAGAAGATATTTTGAGGAACGCTTATAACCAACCACATTGGCCCCTATTGACTTCCATTGCGTGACACAACACCACCGTGAGAGATTTCTACAAACATCTTGTTTTGTGTTCCACAGAAGAAAGAGCGATACACAGGGTTTACACAACATAAGGGTAAATAACAGGACTTTTATCTGCCTAATGTAGGTGTAATGTTTCATAAAAGCAAAAAGGAAGATTGTTGTTGTTAGGTACAATCTAAAGTGCTTGCAACCGTTACGCAATAATAAATGTATAAACCACAGATGTATGCTTGATTAATACACCACCTTCGTGTGCAATGAACGTGAAGTATTTCAGCAGATCAAATACCGTCAAACCCCTCGACCCAGCAACACTAACCGATGACTGCATTGGCTATGGTGATTTTCAGCCACATTCTGTCTCTGATCTCTATGCCCGAGTCCGGTAACTTCATGACCTTTACTATTGTGGCCATGTCCGTCTTCGACACATTGAGGGGGAGGTCATCAAAATCTGGGAAAGGAGGAGGAGATAAGAATGAATGATGCTTGAAAAACAGGATATCGGTCGAGCGGTTCTCAAGTGAGTAACAACCTAAGAATTTGGAGACAAAAAAGTTCACGTAGACGTTTATTTAACATACTATGTTGGTTATGCATGTATAAAAAGTCATATTTGATCAAACTGTGCCAAGAGTCGGGCCTATGCAGCGAATTTTCATTTTAATGTCCATCTTCTTTCATCATCCAACCCGTATGACTTCCTTTCTTCTGCAGAACACAAAAGAGGATATTTCGAAAAACGTTGGCAACCGAACAAGACTAGGGACCATTGACTTCCTTTGTAGGGACACAAAACCAATTTTCAAAATATCTTCGTTTGTGTTTTACTAAAGAAAGAGTCAAACACAGGCTTTGAACGACACGGGGATGAAAAAGGGCAGAATTTTGATTTTATGGTGAACTATACCTTTAATGACGTTATAGTTAATTTTGTAAATTATAGAACTCTGGACAAGGGTGGCAACCCACTCCAGTGCCAATGTTGAATCTGTGTCCTTAAACAAAAACAGCCGAGAAAGAAAGTTCCATGAATGTGAATTGGATTTACCGTAATGGGGGTAAGGCCCGGTAAGTGCTGTAGTGTGTGTGATCCAAGCAGCAGGGTCAATGGGTCTCACTGGCTCGGCTGAGAGCGCAGACAGAGAACAGAAATAAACGACAGAGACCAACTAGTACAGTAAATATCAATTTAAACTACTAAATAATTAAGCAAGTGGTCTTAAGGGTAAACATGCAAGCTATATTCTAAAAGCACAGAAGTTGATATCACAGATCAATGTCGATAATTTAGCTGCTATAACTGTACCTCTGGGAATGGTAAAGTAGCTTCTAGGGGAGGGATCCCAACATTTAGCCACTGTTAGACTTATTGGCCTGTGGGGGACAAAGCAAACATGAAGTGCCCCGATGAGATATACTGATATACTAGGCTACCAAAAAGAAATCTCCAGAATCTCACCCGGTTTTAGAGACGATCTCCCGCAGGATCCTGACAGCATCATCATTACTCATGTTCTCAAAGTTCACGTCATTCACCTGAGCAAAACAAACTTTCATCAAATCTTTGATTATTGCATGGATTACATTTTGTGTAATCAATGTACAGGCAGCCGGTTGTTATCGCAGAAATAAGCCCTGACAGTGTGATCAAACCCGAAACGGAGGGCTGTGTGTATCCCGCTTATTACACGGCTACTTGCCTGTGAAAAAAACTGGACATAAAATGTGAAATATTTTATTAGCTCATTTCTACTGAATTTACTGAAGCCGTTTAGTTTCGGTTTCAAAGTAAGAAACGAAGTTCAAACGTCACGAGCAGGCAAAATGGTCTAATCATTTGTAAATATAATGTCATATATGTTATTCAAAGACATATTTATAATACATTTTTGTGTAGTATTAAACTGCCCCTCTTAAAATGATTTGCAGCATGGGTTACAGGGTGTTATTAGTTTTAAGTGATTTTAAAATAACAACCCTTGGAATGTCTCAACTGGCCAATCAGAATCAAGCATTCAAATGAGCCGGGTAATAATAACATGAGGAATTTTTTCTATTTTCTATTTTAAAGGGTTTGTTTTGAAATACTCCAAAACTAAGAACCTGAATTTCGACTACGGGCTTCATTTTCATTTTCATTCATTATGCAGTGTTGTTCACATGACTTACAGTCAACACCGTCAAAATTCTAACAACACTGAGTCATGAACCTTAACCTTGTTTACTAGGATACTGACATTGTAATACTGAGAAAAACCCCTTTGATAGTGTATGTAAATGGTTGTAAAAAAAAATGTGGCACAAGAAAGCACCCATCTGTCCACTGTATATGACAGCTCCACCAGACATGCGCAAAATGTCCTTTAGCAGGAAGGAAAAGGAGTGAGCCTTGAAAGTCAGCTGATAAACCATGACAATGCACTGAGGTCATTCAGAGACCAAAATCAAGTTTGTTTCAGTTCTGTAAATTCAGATTTATTGTGTGTTTATCTTCATACTAAACTTCATTATAAATCAAAAGTGTCAGACTTTGCTTCTATAATCGAAATGTAACACAGCCTCTCAACCTCATTGCTTGAAAATGCCTCATTCATTCATTCATTCATTGAGGTTTGTAATCACTTTGGAATATTCTTCCCTGCACGGTCCGGGAAGCAGACACACTCTGTCAATTTAAATCTAGACTAAAGACTCATCTTTTTAATCTTGCATACACTACACCTCCATAATATTAATCCTCAGAGGATTTAGGCTGCATTATTAATATCAACCGGAACCAGGAACACATCCAACAACAAATGATGTACTTGTTGCATCAAAGAGTGGAGAACAGTACTCTACTCTCAGCCAGTCTTGTCTCTTTGTTCCAAGGTTACCGCAGGATGCAGTTCATGCCCAGACCTGATGGCAGAGCTGCGAATGGGAAGCGGTGACCTGACAAGAGCTAAGAGGATAGAGCTGGATAAAGGACGCGACAACTTTGTTTTTCCTACAACATTTCAAATACTATTAGATTGTTAATGATAATCTTAGATCTATAATCTACCTTAAGTTTATTTATTTTTTAGTTAGCCTTGTTGTGCAAGCACTGTTGAGCTTGTGCAGAGGCAGCAGCTTTTGCAAGAGGGGAACTGGAATCCCCTGGTTGGGCCTGGGTTCCCCTGAGGTTTTTTTTCTCGATGGGAGTTTTGGGTTCCTCACCACCGTTTGCATATTGTTTTGCACTATCTGCCTGGCCGGGGGGGCTGCTTTAGAATTCATACTTGTATTCAATGTGTCTCATGTACAGCTGCTTTGTAACAATGAAAATTGTAAAATGCGCTATATAAATAAAGTTGAGTTGAGTTGAGTTTGTCAAAGCTCATCATTCACCTGTAAAAGCATGTCTCCAGGCTCGATCCTGCCGTCGGCCGCCACTGCTCCACCTTTCATAATGGAGCCAATATAGATGCCTCCATCTCCTCTGTCGTTACTTTGACCCACGATACTGATACCCAGGAAGTTGTACTTCTCTGTGGTGAAGAGAGATAAGTGTGTTTACAATGATGCTTATCTAAGGCCTATATTTAGAAAACGTTACGCACACCAGACCTTGAACAACAGAAGGACGAGATTATTAAACAGGTGGTGTGTAGAGATAGAGAAGTGAGTGAGAGAAGGACGAGAGATTGAGGATCGAGTGAGTGATCGAGTGAGAGATCTAGTGAGAGATATTGGGTGTGTTCCAATAAACTTTTAGACATGCCCTCGCACACTTCCCTAAGCACTTCCCCTCAGGGGAATCCCTGCCGCCATTTTTAAGTGCGTTCCACTGCGTGAAGTGGACGAGGGAAGTTAATATGGACAGACCCTCGTTCCCTCGATTTTGACAAAGGGAGCGAGTCTAGGTCATCTGTACACTTCAAGCAACTCTATATCCCACAGTTCAACTTGATCGTGACGTCACAGCAGATCCGTAAACTATAGTGTATGGTAAATTCATTTCTTTGGTGAATGAATGCATAATAGTGCATATTATGTTAATTATGTTGAGATTTAATTGCGTAATACTTGTTGGCAGCTTAGCCTGTGTTAACAGTCAAAGTTTATGGCATTGAGGTTTTGATTGAGTCATTTTATTTTTATCCAATAGCTTATACAGCCATCTGTATTTTTTATATTTTCTACAACAACTGATATGTATATAGAATGGTGCAAAAAACTAATTCATAAGTGAATAGGGATTTATTTATTTATTTAGCTACAAAGTGAAAACCAAGTGATCTCTAACAGCTTAGTGCGTTCCATTTAAACCTTATTGACGAGTTCCGCTAGTAGTGGGCACTCATGCAACGTAAGAGTCAATGAGATCCGAGTCAATGAGACTGAGATCTGTGATCGAGTAAGTGAGTCAGTGATCGAGTGAGTAAGTGATCGAGTGACTGAGTGATCGAATGAGTGAGTGATCGTGTGAGTGAGTGAGTAAGTGAGTGAGTGATCGAGTGAGTGAGTAAGTGATCGAGTGACTGAGTGATCGAATGAGTGAGTGATAGAATGAGTGAGTGAGTGAGTGAGTGAGTGATCGAGTGAGTAAGTGATCGAGTGAGTAAGTGATCGAGTGAGTAAGTGATCGAGTGAGTAAGTGATCGAGTGAGTAAGTGATCGAGTGACTGAGTGATCGAATGAGTGAGTGAGTGATTGAGTGAGTAAGTGATCGAGGGACTGAGTGATCGAATGAGTGAGTGATCGAGGGAGTGAGTGATCGAATGAGTGAGTGAGTGATCAAGTGAGTGAGTGATCAAGTGAGTGAGTGAGTAAGTGAGTGAGTGATCGAGTGAGTGAGTAAGTGATCGAGTGAGTGAGTGATCGAGTGAGTAAGTGATCGAGGGACTGAGTGATCGAATGAGTAAGTGATCGAGGGAGTGAGTGATCGAATGAGTGAGTGAGTGATCAAGTGAGTGAGTGATCAAGTGAGTGAGTGAGTAAGTGAGTGAGTGATCGAGTGAGTGAGTAAGTGATCGAGTGAGTGAGTGAGTGAGTGAGTGAGTAAGTGATCGAGTGAGTGAGTGAGTGAGTGAGTAAGTAAGTGAGTGATCGAGTGATTAAGTGATCGAGTGAGTAAGTGATCGAGTGAGTAAGTGATCGAGTGAGTAAGTGTTCGAGTGAGTAAGTGATCGAGTGAGTAAGTGATCGAGGGACTGAGTGATCGAATGAGTGAGTGATCAAGTGAGTGAGTGATCAAGTGAGTGAGTGATCGAGTGAGTGATCGAGTGATCGAGTGAGTAAGTGATCGAGGGAGTGAGTGATCGAATGAGTGAGTGAGTGATCGAATGAGTGAGTGATCAAGTGAGTGAGTGATCGAGTGAGTGAGTGATCGAGTGAGTGAGTGATCGAGTGAGTAAGTGAGTGAGTGATCGAGTGAGTGAGTGAGTGAGTGATCGAGTGAGTGAGTGAGTGAGTAAGTGATCGAGTGAGTGAGTGATCGAGTGAGTGAGTGATCGAGTGAGTAAGTGATCGAGTGAGTAAGTGATCGAGTGAGTAAGGGATCGAGTGAGTAAGTGATCGAGTGAGTAAGTGATCGAGTGAGTAAGTGAGTGAGTGATCGAGTGAGTGATCGAGTGAGTGAGTAAGTGAGTGATCGAGTGAGTGAGTGATCGAGTGAGTGAGTGAGTGATCGAGTGAGTGAGTGAGTGAGTGATCGAGTGAGTGAGTGAGTGAGTGAGTGAGTGAGTGAGTGAGTGAGTGATCGAGTGAGTGAGTGATCGAGTGAGTGAGTGTGTGTGTCAGTGAGTGAGTGAGTGAGAGAGTGAGTGAGAGAGTGATCGAGTGAGTGATCCAGTAACGAACAAACAAATGAACAAATAAAAGAGTACAAAAGTAACTGATTGAATAAATATGTAGATATTGAGTGAACAAACAAATATTGAACAAAATAGTGAGTAAATAAAAGTTCCTTTAAGAAAAAATGACTTAAACAAAGTAAATGAAAAGATGAAGAAAACAAATAATGGAGTAAACAAGTGATTGATAAATGTTTGAGTGAATGAACAAGTGATTGAGTGATAAACTGTGAATAGTTCTTACCCATATTGAGTGTGACAGTGATAATGTTGAGGCTCATAGTGGAGTCTGTTATACTACTGAAGGATGAGGACTGTGAAGAGAACATTCAAACCATTCAAGAACAGACACTCTTACGTTAAAATACACGTGTGTACTTTCTCTTGATCACTGAGATCAAGGGTATGTTCTCACCCTGTCCATTTTTGTGACTTTCTGCCTACGCCGTCGACGTTTGTGTCTCCGCATGAGATGCGAGGAAGAGCTCCGCTCTGTAGAACTGCTTAATCTGTGACACAGGGACAGAGGTCAATCTGGAGATTCATTAATTACAGTTTCTCATGCTAGTCTAATAAAGAGAGATGCAAAGGATTAGAAAGAAATCGTTGTAGTGGCTTTCCTATAAATGATCAAAGTCCGCATTACAAACAATGACTCTTAAGTTTTAGGACATTTTTTCTAGCTTTTGATTTACAAGGAAAACAACATGTTGGGTAATGTCTGACCTGCTTGCGTTTTCATCCTCCTCACTGTCAATAAATGAGCTGGATTCTAGCTCACTACTCATCACTGACGCACTGTCATAAACAGGAGCCTGGTCACGATTAGAACGTTCTGACTTGGAGTGACCGTTCACCCGGGGAACTAAGAGGGAACAATGAATACATTTATAAACACAAAGAGAAACTGCATACCAACACATCAAACCAGAAGTTACATGAGCACATCAATAGTTCCAGGAATTTTAACGGTTATCTTTGAAAAAGAAGCAAAAAAGAAGCTATTGTGGTTGTTTAATGTTATTTAAAGTGAATTATATAAATGAACACGAAAAATGGATCTCCAACAATGAAACATTTCTATTTAGAAAAAAACAATACTATAGTTTGTATATCTTTTCATCTGCCACAATAATGAATGTTAAATTTTATATATTATTTCAGCAAATATGAATTATGCAATTCATTTATTCAAATCATTGATTGACAGCCCTAATAACATTCAGTAGGATTCCTTTCGGAGAATGTTTCCAGCTAGTAGCGAGAAGACTGCTTGTGTTACTTTAAATGACTCTTTCAACACGATATTTGCAGCAAGATATCCATCACGTCTGTTATTGTACATACAGAGACGGGGATGAAGTTGAATCTCTGGGTGACACTGGACGCGCTGAAGTGGTCTTTGGAGACAGTTCGACTGCTGTGGTCGCCGAGAACGTCCAAAACATTCCAATACTGCATGAGTGCTCATTCTGAACCATTGTGTTTCACTAAAACAAATACATCAATCACCATTTTGACCAATCACACTTTACCATTCATACACCACTGATACACATCAATCTATTTCCTCCATCTGTCTTGTGTGGGTTGACCACACTACTGTATCACCACAATGATGCCAGCCACAAGTTTGGTCTTTTCTTGTTTAAATAAGTCCTCTCCGAGCTGATTCAGACTTTCCTATGTGCTAGATATCAACAGTGGAAAGGTAGATGCAATCCTCCAAACACAGATGTGTACAATTCTTAGGTAGTTCGTGTCAGTGCATGAGAGGTAGGTTTCTGCAGAACATCTGCATGTGGCCTCGGGAGATGATCTTATGCCTGTGAAGTGCAATATTAATGTAACGTAAGTGACCGATATGATTCATGCTACAATCATAACAGGCATGTCATACTCCAGTCTAGACTAAACTTTTCTCTTTTGTAAAACAATCTATGGTTTAGTGTATGTTTAGTCTTAAGCGTTAAAACCGTGGGTGAAATAATACCACCGTTCATGATATTATTGTAAACTTTGGTAAACCGTTTCCAACATTTTCCCCTGCAAGATAAAAGCCTTTCAAAAGCAGTAAAAACATATGACGTAAACCGCTACGAAACCTTTTTATAATTTGGCAGTGACTCATTTTATCTTCATAAGATCTGCCCATATTCATTTATACCAAGAATCAATATAACATTTCAACGACGTTTTTACAACATTTTTATAACGCGTTATGTGCAGTTCACAGTAAACAAGCAAATGACATAAAACCACAAACGGTTGTGAAATATTTCCACATAATTTACAAAACGAACAGCGATGCGTTTCCCTTACCTGCACTCCTGCAGTGCATGCAACACAGTGCTGCAACTCTCATTAGCTCGCAGCATTTCAAACCACTGATGAAACGTTACACTCTTTTATGCCAGTTCCTGCGTTCAGCTGTCCATCAAACGCTCGCACGCGCATCGGTTTCTACCAGAACAGACGCACGAGTGTGCGAGGGAACAAATTGGCCCTGAGCAGAGGTGTAGTCTGCTCTACTCAGATGTAACCCTGCGAGCACTGATCGAACAGATCAATCCATTTAACACACAGATGGTTGTGTAAAAGAGAGCGGAACAACACAGAATGATATATTTAAGGAGTTTGCTTAAGCAAACCGAAACAAACATTCAAAAGACCATCGTGAAAAGCACACCAAAATGGTGCGTCTAGTTTTTTCTCTGGAAACTTAATATTGGTGGTTCGGCTAGCTAGATGAACGCCCGAGGTTTGAAAAGAGATCTCTTTTCCAACTGTTTCTGCCTCTGGGGTGCACACCTGTACGACCACACGTGTTATTCATGCAAACACACACCCAGCAGAGGTCACCACTGGACCAAAACAACAGATGAACTGCTGGGCCGTTCCAGACATCTCTGCGTGTCATAAAAACATTGGAGTTTCTCCAACACACGGTTAGAAATGATCCGCTTAGACAAATACCCACACACACCTACTCGATCTCTGATGTCTGACAGGGTCACTGCTAATAATGCTGAACTAATGAATGCATGAGGCGCATGAAGCAGGAGGAACAGAGAGAAGAACCAGGAAATTATCTCATTAAATAAACCACGATAACCGAGCCTTCTTCAACAAATTCTTCACATACTATCGAGAAGGAAGCCGTGGTATAACAAACAAGTTACATACAGTAAGAGGCTTAAAAAATCTAGAAGTAATCGGGACTTTCTCAATCACCCTCAATTTGCATTATTGTATCATGTGCAAGAGAACATCTGAGAACATTCTTTGCGGATGACAAAATATTTTCCTAAGCAAAGGAAGACTTCATGTTTTCAGGTGTCCTCTCTTTACCCAGAACTCAGCTTGTAGACTCACGAAAACAAACGTTGTGCTGTTAACACAAGCAAACTTCCAGCCAACAACCAGAGAATCGGCAGGGGCAGACTAGACAACATTTATAGGAGATCAATGTCCCATAACAGACTCAACAGAATGGAATATTTCACTGACCTGTGGAAAACACCTATGAAGCATTACCTGTCTGTTAGCATCATATACTTCCTGATGCTATGGCGTTGCCACATGCTATGTAAAGTGTGAAAGTGAGTCTGTTTTGCTAAGTCACTCACGCTCATGAGCTCTCCTCCGAGCTCGCTCTCTCTCCCTCTCTCTCCGCTGGCTCTGAAGAGACTCCGTCCCTGTTTCCGTGTCCAATCCATCCCGGCTACTCACGGCGTTGGCGCTATGATGTAAAAACACAGAGAGTAATTATATGGACTTGAAACCATCTCTATTATGCTGAGTCACAATAAACTCTGTGACATAATGTTCTGTGGAAAGGTCTGAAAGCATGATTACCAACATTCCATTACATCGCCAAAAGATATTTCATTGTGTAGGGGTCTATGATTTACGGCCACGCATTTCTCACAACTGCAAGTAGTTATTTGAAGCTTAGAAAAGTTCCTTAGTACGGAGCATTTAGAGCCCACTAGGGCCTGAACCTTTCAGGGCTGCGGTTTGGAGTTTTCGGGCCCCAGAGAAGCAACCTTGGGAGGGTGAATAGGACGGCTGTGATGTTTGAGAAGAAATATGTCTGTGGATACATCAGAATGCTTGATATTCTAGCAGAGTGGGTAGAATGGTTTTGCTCTGGGCAGAAAGGAAACCGGAGGCTGGTGAGAACATCTCACTGTGACACTGATGTTACAGGCAAAGACGTTCACACACACAATAGCACGTGAGACAAATTCTAGTCAGGGCTCTTCTGAGAAACCGGGGACCAAACTGTCAGATTCAGAGAGTGAGAAAACACTGTGCGTTATATTGACTTTACCACAGAATAATTCACAGATATAACTTATGGAAAAAAAAGAAACGGTGGAAATCGCACAATGAAAGAAATGACTTTCTTTCTTTCGCGGAACACAAAAGAAGATATTTTGAAAAATGTTCTTAACCGACAAGTGAATGGGTGCCGGCGTTGTTCGGTTGCTAAGTTTCTCTAAAATATTTTATTTTCTGTTCTGCAGAAGAAAGAAAGTCATCCAGTTTAGAAGGACAAGAGAGTAAATGTATAGAAGGGACAGTTCACCCAAAAAAGAAATGACTCACCCACATATCATTCACATTGGCAAACAATGACCCCCCGCTTTTTGACTTCCACTGTACAGACACAAACCACTGAGACATTTCTCAAAATATCTTCTTTGGTGTTCCACAGAAGAAACGGTCATATACAGAACAACATGAGGGTGATGACATCACTTTTATTTTGTGGTGAACCATCCCTTTAAACATTCACATACAAATATTCATGCTTTTTTGCCTGATTTTCAAATGTGCATTATCATTCATTTATCTAAAGCTTGTGTAATGTCTTATCTGTGAATGTCTACTAGATTCTGTTTCAACAGATGGCTGTGTTTGTTCTACAGTATTAGACGTCTTACAGTGTGGTCCCACTAGCTCAAAAATAAAACAGTGTGCTAATGTCTCTCTCTGCTGGATGGAATATGTAATTTCACCAGCATGTTACAGTGTGAATATAAACTGTACTATTCGTCTGCCAATGTCCATCAATCATTTACATTTATGCACTTGGCAGACGCTTACAGAACCTACAGTGCATTTAAACTATGCATTTGTTAAACCCTTGACCAAAGCATCCCTGCTGAAAAAACAATAGACACTCAAATAGTTTACATTACAAATACCATTATGAAGAATCTTGTTTATCAATTAAACCATAACATTTCTATACATTGTGTTTTTAGACTTCCAGTAGAATTGAATGGTTCCCAGTAGGAATATTTCAACCAGAACTCAACACATTACCAGTAAACCTACAGAGACAACTATGGTTTTTATCAAAACCAGTACAACTCCCATTTTGTCATTTTGTTATAAACTGATTTAAAGTGCCTACAAATATCATAATAAATTCAAAACATCTCATTTTCAGTTCTCTATTATGCCATGCATATGTTTTATCTAAAGCTTTTGAGTTTAATGATGGTTTTACGGATAGCAGGCAGACAGTCGGTTTGATCCCGGGGGAGATAAACGCAGCTGTGACGCCCCGCAGACCCCGTGGGGCAACAGAGACGGGGTCCTTTTAATGTCCCCTAATCCGGATTAACTGCGGTCGACCCGCAATCCTCATCCTGTCAAATGTATTCACCAAGACCTACGGATAATGCACCACACAAAGGGAACTGGGAGTGGATAACATTTTCTGACGCTTAGTGAAGCTTTTATAATGGAAATGAGAGATTTCATGTGGAAGAAACACACTACTGGGAATTCGTATTAATCTCCAGTAAAGGGGATGATGGGAGAGAAGAATGGAGATGGATCTGTACTTGTGTTTTTAGATATTCTAACACTAGATGGCGTAAGACATTCAGGAAACTAACAGTGGGAATCTACAGCTGGGGTGAGAAGGCTTTGACAAAAAGAACAGAGATAAACAGCCAGAAAGTCAAACATTAGATAAAGAAGTAGCAGGACTTCACAGACTAAATAGGTGAAATACATATCCACAGAAGCTGTGATGCAATACTGAAAACACCCTGAAGCAAGCTGCTCTAATTTAAGCCTTCAATACGAACAAAGAGAATATTCAATGGCATGTTTGCTATTCTCTATTTCATAAGGCAAAACAAGCTCGTGGCAAAACCAGCCGTGCGATTTCCAAAGCTAGAAGACTTTATTAAAGCTCATGTCGTGCAACTTTAGCTTTGATGAAGATTGGATTTGTTCAGACAGGCTGTAAAATTCCAGTTTTTGGCATAACTGACTGGCATAAAAACAATTACATTAAACATTACACAACTTTATATATGGTTAAAATCTATCAGTCATTTAAAAAAAATGATTCAGTCTAACTAATCTATTAATGTGTGTTACATGCACAACAGTGTATACAGCTGTGGAAAAGCTCTGTCCATGTGAATATTTGCAAATACACACTAACATTCATACAATCACACAGAGTAGTTTGTGGGGCGAACATGTGCAGCCCAAGAGACAGGAGCTGAGTTTGGATTGTGTTTCACATGTGGCTTCCAGAAAGACAAGAAGCAGATTTGACTCTCCAGATGGATGCTGAACATCTGCTACTGTTGCGACTGCGGTCAGGAACTCGAAACGAATCAAATTAAATTAAGGGTTGTGTAATGTTCCTGCAAGATTTCTGAAGCTCAGCTGTAGGGCGCTAGCAAACACTAAAGTCACGGGTTCATGAGAACACAGATAATAAATAAACATTGCATTTTTCACCTTGGGAGGTCTCCAAATAAATGATTTGCTATAGCGCTTGTCATTGTGGGATAGCAGTTAGGTCTGAGCAATGCCCCATTAGGTGTGTTAAAGGAACATTTCACCCGAAAATTTAATTTATGTCTTCATTTACTCACCCTCAAATTGTTCCAAATCGGTAGAAATTTTGTTGTGATGAACACAGAGAAAGATATTTGAAAGAATGCTTGTAATCAAATAGTTCTTGGCCACTATTGAATACCATAGTAGAAAAAACTGCTTTACACATTTATTTGGTCTGTTGAACACAAAAGAAGATATTTTGAAGAATATAGGATAGCAAACCGTTACTGGGCACCTTTACTGTTTGGTTACAAGCATTCTTCCAAATATCTCTGTGCTTATCAGAACCAGAGAAAAAATTTATACAGATTTGGAACTCGTAAATGATGACTTTTGACTGTGACTTATATCACAACCGTGATATAAAGCAGAATGTAATGCAATACATGCATATTGGAATCAGGATGAAAAGTATCAATTAAACATCGAACATTAAATATCCATAAATGATGAGATTTCTAGGAACTTGGCCCTTGCATCCGTATTTGTATTTCCTTTATGTATCACTTATTCTGGTATGCATGCCCTCATCTGACCTTACTGGTGCACTGGAGTCTGAAAGTGTGTAGTAAATGAGGGTCTGTCAAACGAATTGAACGGCACACACTTACTGGAAGGAGGGCGGCCTGGAATCTCCGATCCCTCCCGTTCGCTCCAAGGGTGGCGGCAGTTCTT
The DNA here is from genome assembly GCF_015846415.1 of Triplophysa dalaica. NCBI lineage: Eukaryota > Metazoa > Chordata > Actinopteri > Cypriniformes > Nemacheilidae > Triplophysa > Triplophysa dalaica. The sequence goes on from NC_079561.1 coordinate 3,219,232, forward strand.
TGTGGCTCTCTGTGCACTGAGATCCCCCATCGGAGTGTGAGCCTTCGGCCAACACCAACTACAGCCAAACACACACACACACACATACACATACAATTACTCACAAAGGCTTCAGGAAGAAACTGTCCAGACTAACTGCTGGCCACGCATAAATAAGTAGACCAGCTGAAGCAAGAGAAGAGAGTGCATTTGTTTGAGTACACAGGAGTGTGAAAAACAGAGTCGTGTGCAAAGGGGGTTTCGATGTGGTACGGCACTTTCGTGATCTAAATGCTGAGGTGTACGTGTACATATCTGTAGCTGTGCACATTTCTTTTCATAAGTAAACAAGATATTTATTCATTTAAAATAGGGCTGTCAAGCAAATAATCACCATAATCACCATATCGCATCCAGAATAAAAGTTTGTGTTCACATGATACATGTATGTGTACTGTGCATATACATTTTTGTACTTATAAAACATATGCATAAATATATATATATATATTTATATATATATAAGAAAAATACAAAAATTAATAAAAATTATAAAATAAATAATATGTTAATATTTTCTTAATATGCATATGTGTTCTGTATGTTTACAGTGCATTTACATTTTGTGCTTATAAAACATATGCATAAATGTATAGATTTAAGATTTTTTTTAAATGAATTAACATTTATATATAATTTAAATGATTGGTAAATAAAAATAAATACATGTGAATATTTCCTAAATATGTATACGTGTATGTGTACTGTATGTGTTTATAAATACAAATTTATTATGCAAAGTATGCACAGATATATCATGTAAACACAAACTTTTATTCTTGATGGAATTAATTGCGATTAATCGTATGATCTTTTAGAAATCGATTGTCCGGCGACGGGTGGTTGGGGAGGACTTTGAAAATAAGAATCAAATCATGGCAAAGCCCTTCTGTTCGTTCTTCCTCAACTTCCTGTTTAAACAGGAAATACGGCAGCAGGAAATAAAACTGTGCTGGTTAAGCCATTCAGGATTCACTGCATTAGTGTTTGCACTTCAAGCTTGAAATACTGATGTTTGCAACGTCGCGAAAGAGACCAGCCTCCATTTAACTTACCCAGGAGACCACTCGGCCATTAAAGCAGGGCAGCTTAGCATTATCATCAGAAATTTCTTCCTTCACGACCCTACGAGAGAAATTTAAACCATTAGGGATCCAGTGAGACAGCACCCAAAATTCCACACCAATGTTCTTATTCATTTGCGAAGGCATTTTGAAATCATGTCACGCTCAAACGCTGGAATTTTCCACATAGTTCTCAATTCCTGGCTGATGACCCGCATTAAAAATGACTCATTAGTACTTTATGCTCTTTCCAGACTAGCTACTGGAACTGCTTACTGTAAACAAGATTAATGTCTATCCAATCATTACCTTACTAATTTACTAACTGTGTGTATATGGGTGTTAAGGAGCTGTATGTATATATTGGAAATTGGAGCAAGCGCACATTTGTGTGTGAAAGGTACAGCTAGGGTATCAGGGGCACAGGAGGTTATTAATAGAGTAAGTTAGTGTGTTGGCAGAGTGTCCACCCAAGGCTGTAAATTCCCTACAGAAATACCACGCAGTTACCCTTTAACCCCGTGAGGCACGGTTCAGCAGTCACACACCTGCTGCTCTCATGTCAAAGAGCACGGGTCCGGCTTACTTACACAAACAAACCACCCGATAATATTATTAATGGCTTTAAATGTAAGCTGTGAAAACAGAATGACTTTCGGCAACCATGTTGGTTGAAGAAGACAATTCAAAATGAAGATCTCTTTAAATGTTGACATATTTCTCACAGAAATGTGATTAAATCAAGTGTACATTTTGGAGACTTTTTTAGAAGTCTCCTCAGATATGGCTCCTTAGAAAAACGAGCATTCTCAGAAGACACACATGTGCTCAGATTTTCCAACATATTGAAGTCATCAACCTAAGATATATCGTAGAAATTAAACATTTAGACTTGTGTTTTTAATAATGTGGTAAATTTATTTGCACAGTATTTTTACTGTGAACAATTAAAAAAACCTGTGAATAATTGCAGATTTCATATTAGCATAACTAGCGTAACTGTTGACATTTTTGTTAAAACAGTAATTTACACCGTAGTAGAACGCTATCTTTCTGAAACCTCACATCGCCACATTTCTTTCATGTTTTTTTTTTGTTGCCAAAAATAATAATTATTAGTCACCCTTATGTTTGTAACTATCTAAAAATGATTAAAAAGTGCTTATCAACTTTGACAACACAGTATTGTATCATTTTTGAAAGTACAGTGTTTTTCCATTTCGTGAAAAATAGCAAATCTGGAGGTTTTGGAATGACAGCTACAATAGTCAGCTGTCTGTAAATCATTATTACACATTAATAAATGTTAACTTTTTAATTAATAATTCTCAATCTACCTTTCTCATTACTTATTTGATAATTTTTTATATCAACTGGGGCTCTTTCACCGCCATTGACGAGTTATCTCGTCATTTAAAAAAAACGCTTCCCCGCCAAAGACGAGTTATTACGGCAATCAGTGTTTGTACTGTTGTACAGCAGGTGGCGCAATTACACACCACTGGGAAAAAGTACAGAATCCCAGAACCTAGAATGTATATGTTTCAGCTTTTTTTAATGATTGTTCTGAGTGTAATCTGGTAGGAATCTTTGACAAAAAACATTAATTATCTCAGCTGTTTAATGAAAATGATGCATTTTCGAAGAAACCTACCCACATCTACGGAGTGATAAAAAACAAACAAATGAAGATAGAAGAATACGGTTTCTTTTGTATAAAAGCTGAGACCCAGCTGAGAATTTTACATATTGTTTGTCCATATATTCTTTACAGAAAATTTACTGTGAGCCATTAAATTTGGGTGAAAATGTAAAAAAACGCTGGCGTATGCGGCGAATGAGTTAAAAGTAAATTAAACATCACTACGGACAACAATTAGGAAACAACCCATTAGTGATAATTAGCAATTATCGTGATATGCAAATTTGATACTGGCACTGCTCATGAGTTAGGCCTCAGAAAACATTATCTGAGCTATTGCTATTGCTATTGCTATTGACTGTAAATCCATTGCTCCTTTACAATATCGAAAATGCACTAACATTTGTGATGATTTTTTTTCACCTATAAAACTAAAAGGGAAAGTTTGAGCAAAATGTTTTTAAAGCACACAACGTTTTAAAATTTTGCATTAGTGGTTGTGTTTACCACAAACGCTATTTTACTCATAAATTGAAAACCACTATACTAAAAACCCATTAGAGATTCCTGAGGGAGCCTGTGTTGAATTAGCATTCTTGGTTGATATACAAAATGACTTAACGTCTTCCTCTCTGCTTCGTCATCTCTTACTTCTCTAGCCAAATTTCATCCCTCTTGTAGGAGTATTTTCCATAAAACATCTTCAACAAATGCTTATTTATACTTATACTTGATTAATTATACTAACTCCAGAAATCAATCCATAAGAATTAGATGTTTACCTGACATGCTAAACTACAGCAAGGCTTATAAAGTGTTGACAGAGCTTCGTGTCTTGAAAAATTCATGCAGAAATTGTAACATGTTCCTCCCCACTCTTCCAGAACTTCCAGGTCATGTCACCCTCACGGATGTGAGACTTTGAAATAGGGTTGAGTGAGACTGAAGGATGATGATAAGAGGGTCTCATGCAAAGAGAAACAAAACCAGGAGAGTTTCTGCGGCCTGCTCCAGAAGCCTGAGCCAAGCACAGGAAACTGGGGTGTAACTCTAGTCATGGTTATGAATTGTTTGTGTCCTCTCAAGGGGCCCACGATGTACAGCAACATGCAGTAAGAACCGTGAGGGTGACCATAAGGAAGTGTGGATCGTCCAATTGTGTAAGTTAAGGCAACGCCTTTGGTAACACACAAGAGTAAAAATCAGTTTTTTGGGGGGTAATATCATCTGAAAACAGCCAACAACATACCTCAATGAAAATGACCAAACAACTGTGAGCATTAATGTATATAAAATATAATATAAAATCTTTACAATACAGTCCCAAAATGGTATCTGGGTCCTTCTTAGGACAATATAACGAGGCAGTTTTCCTCCAAGATTTTATTGCTTATGAGCAGAAATCACAAATCCAATTCCTTCGAAAAGTAAAAGCACCCTGCTTAAAGGTGCAGTTTGTAAACACCGCCGGAAGAGGGCGCACGATCAAAACAACAACAATGACATAGCTTGATGACGCTTTGAAGGACAGGAAATGATGGGATCTGTTGTCTTCAACTCCACCGCTGATGGCCATCAATCAGACGGGAACGAGAAATCGTGTGAGCAGATGAGGTAAAGTTTTATAATTGTTGCGAATAATTGTGGTCCATCAGTAAATGACTGCTCGAAACAAGTTAGTGGCTTGCTAGACGCTACTTCCACATTTGTCCACGACACTTAGGGATGGTTATCGTTAAGATGTTAACGGTATTACTACTTTTATCGATACTGATTATAGGTCTGATACTTTAATGGTTTTCTTATCGGTGCTTTTGGATACATTTTATTTAAAAAAATAAGACCAACAATAAAGAATTTATGAATAGAATAACACTGCTTTATTTTCTGCTATGTTAAACAAAATGTATTCAGCGCGGACCAGCAGTATTAAAGAAGTGGGTTGGTTCATCATAGGGTGCCTGTAACAATTTTTTTGGAAATATTTTAATGGGCAGATATATATGTTTGTCCTATGTATGTAAGTAAAGTGACGATTTATTAAGCTCTAAATGTTATCAAATTGGAGTATTGTATAAGGGTGGAGCTTATCGATGCTCCGGTCTTTCATAATTTAGCTCCGAGCCTCTTTTAGTACAGGGTTTCGTACCCATCCCTAACGACACTGTTGTCATGCGGTTTATACGTCACTAAAGGCGGTAACAAAGGGGAACGCGGATATGACGCCATTGACAGGCGACTCCACAGCCCCGTGTCACTATTTAGAATTGTGGTTTTCTCACAATTTAAAAGTAGTTGGAAACATTTGAGATATTGTAAGTACTCGGCTGAACAAAATATATAACACTAGCTTAGTGGTCCTGGGATATTTTACTGCAAAATTGTTACAGACTGCATCTTTAACAAGCCGTTCAATTTGAGGTATTAATTGATCGATTGTTTTAATTTAAATCGATTAAAAAGCTTCATTCAGCAATTTTTCCAGAAAATAAAATCATCTGATAACTACTGTACAAGAATCAGACAAATATTCATTTTCAACTACGTGTATCATATACCATTGCAGCAATGTGAATTGATTGATAATCAATTAATAACATTTTTAACAATGCTCATCCCTGATTCTCATCATTACAAGAGTCATTACAATCATCATTACAACGCAAAAGAACATGCTGCTTGAACACCACAGTCATGAGTTCACTTCCCAGAGAGAAAAAATAGCCTACAACATAAGCCGCTTCGGATGAAGCACCTGCCAAATGCTCATCTGTAAATGTAAAGCAAACATGCACTGATAATGACATCAATATATCAGTGACATCTTGCAGGTGTAAGTCAATTACATTATGTAAACATCAGCCTTCATTCAAAAATCTGAGGCTTTTCTGACTGACAATTACATATTATCTATAATCTACTTTAGAGATCTTCTAGGATACTGTCCCATTCCAGCTGCTAGCTTTTTCCAGATCATATACAGCTCACCATGATCCACATAACTAATAATATAATCCAAGCCAGGACAAAACAGGCCTGAATAATGGCGGATAATCAGCCAGTGAATGAGCGCAAGCGACGTGAACCCTCGCTGAAACTCTAATATCTGAAGATGATCCCCTTGCAAGTAGTAAGGAGCAAGATGCCACATCCCTTCGAGTCCAACATGGCCACGTCACTGTGTCACAGGTGCCAGCAGCACTTTATAAATGAAACACATCTACAATCTTTCTGTAAGGTCTACAGGGCCTGATAATAAATACACCTGGCACAATATAACTGTAGAATCCATTTGAGTAAGCGTTAAAACAAGTGTGGTGAATATAACACACACTAATCAAATCCATGTATACCATCATTCCCAGTCTTCATTCATACACTCCACTGAGACACCTGCTGAGGTTGTAACTGATATTTTAGATTAAGTTAAGCCAGCGAACACACCCACAGCAACAGTGGTGCAATTGAGGTTTACAGACACGGATCGGACCCCCTGCAAGACGTGTTTGGGTGTCTAAAGTTTGTGTCTGAAGTTGTGCAGTTGTTTATTATTATGAGAGACTATGGCAGTACCAGAAGGACCCATAATGTTTATTTTGGATGGAGTAATGCTGATTGTGCTATGGTGATGGGGGTGTGTCTTCATCCCAGAGTTCATAAGTTCATCTCATTGCCTATTTGTTAATAATAGTCATGTTACTCTATCCCACATTGCAGAGCCTATTGACCATTTAACAGTATCTGGTAATATGATTCTCATGACATCAGTTATAAATGTTCGGACAAACTATTCTTGTCATTTCATATCACTGTAAATCTATAACCAGATAAAGTCTTAAAGGGACAGTACACGCAACAGTATAATATTATGACATGTGTAAGTTAGTTGAGGTTGTTGAGGAAATTGTTCAATTCAAAAATTTTGAAACACAGAAAAGCAAGCTGCTCTTTTGAACATTTAGGGTCTCATAAGAACAAAGCTGTTAGATTTTTTTCCTGTTCTCCCAATGGTCAAAAAACAAACAAACATGATTGTTTGCATCGGGGGCGGACTGGTCATCTGCCGTTCCGGGAGTCTTTCCAGTGGGCCGCTAACGTAACGGACGCTTGGGCCGCTCAGACGAACGTATCATAAATGTGAATGGACGCAACGCCGATTTTTCTTCCTAGTCCAGTCCTGGTTTGCATTAACATTTGCAACATTTAACCAATTGCTATGTGAAAGAACTCCCCCCGGCCCGCATTTTCATGTCCAGCACTGGTTCTGACTCATGTCACCACAGTTTCATAGTCATGTTCTGTTGAAATCTTGAAACATGACACTTTTTTCCACATCCACATAACCTCAAACAATACAAGTGCTTCACGTGGAGCACAATACAGCAGCCCATGAGAGCAATCTAAGTAAGAATTTTATAGGGGTCAAACATTGTGTTTGTTCAAGCAATCGGCTTCACGATCGCCGTGGCTAACTGAACACAGTGCTAGGTGTGACAGGAAAGCAACACTGTTAGTAAACTATCCTATGTTAACAGGAAGAGCAAGTTTGGTTTGGAAGGCCGTACTAGAACGCCAACATGTGCGAGTTTTGCCCCTGATGTTTAAACATGGTACCAACGATGTAAAGTGGACTTGAAGAGGCCTTCGAATTTAATTGTGACAAACATCCACATTCCTTAAAACTGCATTAAAACACCTCCATCACATCTGCGGTGGCCCGTCTCTTCAGATCAAATGAGAATTTGACCCATGAGGCTAAATAAGTGATTCGTTTTGTTAATAAACATTGTTATAAAATGACATAGGAAGAATATTAAACACGTAAGAGTTATTATACACCCTGTGTGTGAAAAATGTTACAACATTTATTTTTTCTCATCTTCTTTATGATGCCCAGAATAATGCAAGAACATAAGCATGCGAAAAAAATGATGTCAGATAGCTGAAAACAGAACTGCTCATTATATAAATATATAATATTTGACAGTCTGTTTGTTAGACATCTAATCCATTCACATTTGGTGACATTGACAATTAGAAAGTGAAAGTTCAGTATAACAGCTGCTGTCTCCCACAGCTCCCCTCCACCAAATATTATCATTTTAAAGTGATAGAAACACAGAAGACTCCGACACTCATACGTTTGCTGAGGTTTATATTAATCTACTGAGAACCTCTGGGTTGTCTACTGGATTTAAAGGTTACGTTTGACTCAGTTCGACGTCATAGTATTAAGTCTGCCAGCACTGGCCAATGTCTAATACAGTAATTTAGATTAATTTAGAGTGATTTCGACTATTTTAAGTCACGATGACAGCAAGGCCACCGCCGATCTTTCAGAGGAACCAGAGAAATATCACATGTCGTTACAACACACGAAACTGTATTATGAGACACAAGCATGATATATATGCACCATGAGGGCAACTTTAGCTTGTGACTGGAGTTGACAAAATTAGCTCTGTTGCAGTGCATGTGGTCTGTGATCAATCCCACGCGCACATTAGGACACGAGTTCAAAGCAGGTGCCCGCAAAAATGTAGACGCAGCGACGTCATAATGAACGATCCGAGCGCGTTCACGTTCACAGTGGTCTGACAGGACTGCCATAATCGATCATGGGTGTGATCGCCGAATAAAACAAGAGACATCGATACGAGCAGAATGACAATTCTCCGTACTCACCCGAAATCCTGATCCATAGATTTGAAAAAGAATTTGTAACTATTGACCGGGCGATTGTTGAGGACATTTTTAAAATCCGCCAACGTGACTTTTTCCGGAGAAACGGTCAGTTTGACTAAATATGGGGTTTCTTCTTCGTCGATATGGTATATGATTTTGGTCTCCGCCATGAGTAGGCTTATATGGGAAGGACAATCATTGACAGAAGGAGCAAGGGTCGCAGCAGCAGCGCGATACAAAAATATATATGTAGGCTATAACTCGTCAAGTGTCATAAACGCCCTATAAGGCGACATTGCTGGTAGCTGGATTCACGGAGGAAAACAAAAAGCGCGGTCATGGACGGAGTGACTAGATCCAGACATAATCGAGGCTAGTGCGTCTATATCGTGGCGTCAATGTTTCTGTCTGATCGGCTGTAAAACAGGAAGGGACGGTTCACATCCCTATGCGCTGGAGTTCAGCATGTTTCTCCCTCACGAGCTTTACCGTAGAGTTAGGCTGCCATCTAGCGGCAGTCCGAACATCCGTGAAATTGTCCTTTGTGAAAAAACTTTCTTACTTTCTTTCTTTCCTTTTTATGTTAATTATTTTGACGTTTAATTTTAGTACGTTTTTGTTTACGAAAGTACGACGGCGTTTTAGTGCCACGTTAAAAATAAAAAAAATCTAAGATTTCGAGAATAAAATCGAAATGTTAAGAGAATAAAGTCGAAATGTTAAGAGAATAAAGTCATAATGTTAAGAGAATAAAGTCAAAATGTTACGAGAATACAGTCAAAATGTTAAGAGAATAAAGTCGAAATGTTAAGAGAATAAAGTCGAAATGTTAAGACAATAAAGTCAAAATGTTAAGAGAATAAAGTCGAAATGTTAAGAGAATAAAGTCAAAATGTTAAGAGAATAAAGTCGAAATGTTAAGACAATAAAGTCGAAATGTTAAGAGAATAAAGTCGAAATGTTAAGAGAATAAAGTCGAAATGTTAAGACAATAAAGTCAAAATGTTAAGAGAATAAAGTCGAAATGTTAAGAGAATAAAGTCGAAATGTTACGAGAATAAAGTCGAAATGTTAAGAGAATAAAGTCGAATTGTTAAGAGAATAAAGTCGAAATGTTAAGAGAATAAAGTCGAAATGTTAAGAGAATAAAGTCGAAATGTTAAGAGAATAAAGTCATAATGTTAAGACAATAAAGTCGAAATGTTAAGAGAATAAAGTCGAAATGTTAAGAGAATAAAGTCGAAATGTTAAGAGAATAAAGTCGAAATGTTAAGAGAATAAAGTCGAAATGTTAAGAGAATAAAGTCGAAATGTTACGAGAATAAAGTCGAAATGTTAAGAGAATAAAGTCGAAATGTTACGAGAATAAAGTCGAAATGTTACGAGAATAAAGTTGAAATGTTAAGAGAATAAAGTCATAATGTTAAGAGAATAAAGTCGAAATGTTAAGAGAATAAAGTCAAAATGTTAAGAGAATAAAGTTGAAATGTTAAGAGAATAAAGTCATAATGTTAAGAGAATAAAGTTGAAATGTTAAGAGAATAAAGTCATAATGTTAAGAGAATAAAGTCATAATGTTAAGAGAATAAAGTCGAAATGTTAAGAGAATAAAGTCAAAATGTTAAGAGAATAAAGTCATAATGTTAAGACAATAAAGTCATAATGTTACGAGAATAAAGTCGAAATGTTAAGAGAATAAAGTCGAAATGTTAAGACAATAAAGTCGAAATGTTAAGAGAATAAAGTCGAAATGTTAAGAGAATAAAGTCATAATGTTAAGAGAATAAAGTCGAAATGTTAAGAGAATAAAGTAAGAGAATAAAGTCGAAATGTTAAGAGAATAAAGTCAAAATGTTAAGAGAATAAAGTCATAATGTTAAGAGAATAAAGTCATAATGTTAAGAGAATAAAGTCGAAATGTTAAGAGAATAAAGTCAAAATGTTAAGTGAATAAAGTCATAATGTTAAGTGAATAAAGTCGAAATGTTAAGAGAATAAAGTCAAAATGTTAAGTGAATAAAGTCGAAATGTTAAGTGAATAAAGTCGAAATGTTAAGAGAATAAAGTCAAAATGTTAAGTGAATAAAGTCGAAATGTTAAGTGAATAAAGTCGAAATGTTAAGAGAATAAAGTCGAAATGTTAAGAGAATAAAGTCATAATGTTAAGAGAATAAAGTCAAAATGTTAAGAGAATAAAGTCAACATGTTAAGAGAATAAAGTCAACATGTTAAGAGAATAAAGTCAAAATGTTACGAGAATAAAGTCATAAAGTCGAAATGTTAGGAGAATAAAGTCGTCCTAATACGTATTTTGTTTACGTGAAGGTTGTAGTTTAAGAGTTCAGTGAGTTAGTTCTTAGTTCATGTCTGATTTTTCTTCTGAATAAATATATTATAACTCCGTGATGATGCGCCAAAAGACAAAGAATTTCCTTATTGCTAAATCCTAATCTGAAGTAGGATTTAACCAAATCCTCCATAGCCATTGTTTGCATAAATTCTGTGATTTTTCTCAAAATATTATTGATTAGTTATATTAGTTATTATTGATTGAGATTAGTTTATTCTCGAAATCTTGGATTTTATTTCATGTTTACATGCCATTGAAACGAAAGAGGGTTGTTATTGCACATTTCATGTAAAACTGAAACCCCTACTTTAAATCCATCGTATCATAGACAGTTCACATACATAAACAACGAAATATCAAAGTGTCGATTTCATGAAGTTCTCGATATGACGTCGACATTTACTCTTATGTAAGTATAGAGGAGGATTTAATTGAGTTTATTGCACACAGGAGACAGTATTTATTGACAGTGTATGTTTCATGCTCAGCCATTAGAATAATTCAGATTATGGCCAATAGCTTTGAATGGCAGGTGTTGTAATTGAGCCAGGAATTATTGCAATAGCCATTACTCGCATGCAGGTCAATTTATGTATTTTAACAGCAGGGGGCAGCAGCGCTGAGCTTTACTTTTTATTCCACTCCTGGAGTTATTGTTAAAGTGTGCACATGCCTTTTTAAAATCAAAATCAAACTCAATTATAATGAAATAATACAGCTACACAGTACTAATATTCTAAAACTCACTGAATAAATATTATAAGATGACTTCACATCTGAGTTATTAGTTAACAGCTGTATGTAATTAATGTAATCCACCAAAACAACTCCATACAAAAAAAAACATATGAATTGATGGCTCTTGTGGCTCTTTGGACTTGCTGCAATATGTTTTAACACGTGATAATTGTGTAGTTATCTATAATAACAGACGAATTTAAAAAATAGCCTGTTTTTTTCCATTATACACAAACAAAGGTGCTTCATTATGCCATAGATAGAAGATCCATTTTTGGCTGAATGGTTCCATAAATAGTTTTGTTAGTTTCACAAGAGGTGTGTTGTAGATTCTTTAGATTTGAAAAAGTAAGAAAGAAGTTATTCTTATAAGAACCTTATAATGTTTTTTGGGGGAATCACGTTCTTTAATGGCATCGCTGTGAAGAGCCTTTAATAGACTAATTTTTAAGAGTGACCTTTAATTCTATTCAAATTTAAAGGTGTAATGAACTGGTCTTGTTTATTGTTTCATACTGCTGTATGAGGTCTAGTTATGACGTTTGCATGATTTTTACATTCAAAAACATCAAAATCAAAAAGTAATGGCTATTTTCTACACGGGTTTTGAGGCCAGCTCTGCAAACGCTCGCTTTTTATGGGCCTGCCCCATTGAAGACACTTGGAAGAACTGGTTCCACATTGCCAATTAATCGGCAGAACATATAAAACCGGACCAAGAAATCAGAATCCATCCACAGTGGGTGAGTGAATACACATTATCAAGGTGAAAAGGGAGGTTACGGGCAACATTGTTCTACATAATAAACCATAAATCACACATACGCAGAATTTTCAGAATTAACTTTATTGTATTTTACATTGGTTCCTCTATACCAATGTGATTCTGTAGTGGTATTCTAAGGATAAATACACTTCAGAATGTTCAGATTAAAAATCAATCATTTTAAACATAAAAAAGGCATAAATGCTTCCTAACCTACAGTGTGTAAATGTGCATTAGTGACCAATAGAAAAGCTCAAAACTGATGCCCATAAAAAAGATAAAGTGATAAAGTGATAAAGATAAATGAGTCAGTACTAAACTGCAGCCATGTTCATAAAACCAAAGAGGTCCTAGTCAAGTTGGAATCAAAATTCAAGAAAAGTAAAATATAGATAGAGAAAAGAATAGTACAAACAGTACATGTAATTGCCATAAAGGTTGTTGAGGTTTACTTCTGTACCATCTTTTACTATTATGTCCTGAACACACAGCTATTTGTTTACTTCCTGAGGTTTATAAGATTCTTTTTCAATACATCTCTTGTGGATAAGCTCCACAGTGTAATGGTTTGATTTAGGTGAGCTGTAAAATAACAGTCTTCAACCACACACAATTGTAGTGTACCACCAAATGCTAAATTCAAAAAATTTCCATCCCACATGTTTTAGATTTTAAGCCAACAGACTATCATTTTATAAACTGTGGTTAGGATAAGATTGTACCTGTGACTTTCCAATACGAACAAAACGTGAGTGTTTCAGATCAACGACATGAGCAGTAATAACACTGCAGCTGAAAGACAACAATTCTGTTTGTGTGAAGTAAATGTGAACCTCTTTTGAAAGTCTTTGAAGCACTTAATTTTGCTCTGGTCCAGCCAGCAGCTCAAGATCAATCATTTCCATGACATTCTTTCCATTTCTGTAGGAGAGAGAAATAAACTTACACATAACGTGAATGCATTTAATTGCATTTGACTGTTAAAGATCAGAATAAGTATATTGATCACCTCTGTTGAGATCAATAACTTTCGAAGAGGGATAGAGATTTCCTTCTGACCTTTCTTTCATTATGTTGTTCTTGTAGTCTAAAGAAAAAACAAATCAAGGATTTCTTTCATCAGTAGATTGCAAATATGATTATGATATACAAATTATATTGTGATAAATTAATCCTGATATCTTTTGATATATTGTCATCAGTGAGGCATTCATCTTTTAAAAAAAACGATCACTATGTACAGCAATTAGACACTTAGAAAGCATTGAATCTTTGTGTAGCACTAGCGAAAGCCCAGAGAAAATCTGTGAGTATAAAGAAAATTTCTGACATGACCTATTTCAGCTTTTAGAGAAGCAGTCTTGAGTAATCACGGAAAGTTTTACCCAGCCGCAAGTCCTCCTGATTGTAGGGTTGAAGTTCTGTGGCACACATTTCAATGGATGTCCTTCGGCCCCTGCAAAGTAATGCTTTTCATGTTAAACCTACTGTGTCTCTGTAACTCACTTGGTATAGATGACCATTGAGATCATTATGTATAGTGTTTGAAACCTTACCGCCGAGACCTCTGACCCTCAAACTCATGCCCTAAAAAAGATATTTTATCAAACGTCAAAAGAAAGTTCAGATACTTACACTTCATATTTTATTTAAACCCCAAAGTAAAAAATCTGTCATCATTTACTCACCCAATCTGTTCTAAATTGTTCTGATGAACACGGAAAATATTACAATGAACAATTGTAAACTGACAAAAGTGCCCCAGTTTCCTTTCCTCCATTCTTCAAAATATCTACTTTTGTGTTCGACAAAACACAGAAATTAATAAAGCAATTTTTCCTACTAAGTTAGTCCATGGTGACAAAAAACTGTTTGGTTACAAACATTTTTCCAAATATCTTTCTCTATGTTCATCAGAACAAAGACATTTATACAGATGAGGGTGAGTAAATGAAGACAGAATTTTCATTTTGGGGTGAACTGTTCCTTTAACCAGCTCGTTATTCCATGTTTTTATGATCATAAAACTATTACTTATTGTTTATAAAATTATTAACTATCCACTCTTACCTTTTCTTCTACATTGTCTTGTGGTCATAATAATTCCAATGAGCACGAGAAGCAGAAGCACAAAGATGGCCAGGATGTAGCCCACCTGATGCAGCAGGTGACTTTGATTCTCAGGTAGAATGACATTCAGCACACGAGGTGCTTCCACCACGTTTGTTTCTGCACACCACAAAAAAGCAGACAAAAGGAGAGCGCTTTAAAAATCTGTTTTTAGTACTAAATACGTCTGAGAGCTAAAACACACATATTACAGAAATGATTGATTAACTACACATCAGCCCCTGTTTTGTGTAAGCAAAAATACATGTTGTTTGGTTTTCCCATTTCACCCAGGCCTGCGGCCGTGAGGGAGAGAGATGGGGTTTCATGTCAGAATGGCCAAAACAGGCGTAATGAGTTCCAGACCTGATGTCATGTCGCAGCAATGGAGAAAAAAACACGAAGCACCAGAGTGAGAGACGATAGTGCAGGCAGAGAGAAATACCACGATCAGTCAGTATGGAGAAATTTCCATTTATTTCCTGCCTCACAATAAGAATTCTTGATTTTATCTGCCGCAGACTTCGGAAATTGAGTGTCGTAATGCCAGAATAAACCAAATAAAGACACCGAATGCTGCTGTTAGTGAATTGTTTGTCTTAAATTGTCTAAAATGGAGAGGCAAGCTCCGTCCTGGCTTGGCAACACAATGACATCATCACCCAAAAACTATTATTATTATAATAATGCATCAGGAGTCTGTATAATTCCAATGAACAAACCCTCTCATTGTATGTTGTGACAATTTGTATTTGTTCGAGAAACCTGTTTGAAAAAAGTATTTGAGCACAATAATAATAAACTTCATCTGTATAGTTAAAGGCAACTCACAAATTAAAGTTTCCAATATAAAAAGTAAATCTGGTACTGTATACAGTTGACCAGAAACCAAGTCATCTTTTTCAACTTATAGAGGACCGTGGCAAAATGTTCACGGACGAGAGAAGATGTGAATCGAACACAGAACGTTCCCCCGGTTTGCTTTCATGTTACCGCCAGTCAGATGTTGTACAGATGTTGCTTGTCGTGTCGACAAACAGCCACTGCCTGTGCAAGATGGGAAATATTGTCTGAGGAATGATAATAAAATCTGCAAAGCCCATGAGAGTGTTCACAATTCTTATGACCTTT
The DNA here is from genome assembly GCF_015846415.1 of Triplophysa dalaica. NCBI lineage: Eukaryota > Metazoa > Chordata > Actinopteri > Cypriniformes > Nemacheilidae > Triplophysa > Triplophysa dalaica. The sequence goes on from NC_079561.1 coordinate 3,234,756, forward strand.
CGTAAAGCTGTAATAGTTTATGGAGTGAGCTCAGCATGTGCTAAACAGAGGAAATCTGAAGCTGTTTTCCAATAAACCTCCCCCACCTCATTTATGACCTTTTTACCGCATTTCTGTCGAAAACATTCACTTACACTCACAAACATTTCTTAAGAAGAGTTCTAGTGCGAGCTAATCAGAACAAAAATGAAGGAGCAGAGAGAGAGAGAAAGAGAGAGATTACTGTAACATACTCATTGCATTCTCTGATATGCAGAATGTAAACAAAGAGAAAAACGTAGGCTTTAAACTTAACCCAAATCTCCAGCAACATTCGTCCCACATACCCTCAAAAAGAAAACTTTCATTTAAAATAATGCACTTTAAATAACGTCAAAATACATTCTTACTCGGGTCATCGGCAGGCAGTGAAGGATGGTCGGAAGGTGTTTCTGGTGCTTCAGTTGGGAAGGGCGCTGGAGGCAAAGGCCGGATGGATGAATCGACGATTACCCGAAATATTCTTCTTTCATGTAGTCCACAATAGTGATGGTGAAGATGGCAAGAATACAGGCCTTTATCAGACGGCTGAATGTTACGGATGCTGAGGGAGAAATCCCCCAGGTTAAACGCATCGTTCGAGATGTTCATCTTATTCCAGAGGAAGAGGGGCCCATACTGTCGCTTTTCTCCGGAGGCGTATACATCGACGAGGCGGTCTGCTCTGTCACGGGTGACCCCTGGAGCTTGCCAGTCCCAGTGGACCACCTGCTGCTGGCCCTCATCCTTGTACCCATCCGTCCACAGTGGTCTACGGTTCACGCAGGGAAGCACTACACTCTTTCCTTCAAGAACCACGAACACAGACTTATCGCCATCCCAAACACGCTTTTCCTTTCGGGCTGCAGCGAGAGACATTTTCATGAAACTGAATATAACGTATCAAGAATAAAGGTGAAATGTGTATTTATTTTTCTTCAACGTTGTTCAGCCCAACACATTAACGCTTTAAAGGGGTAGTTCACCCAAAATTGAAAAGCCTTCTTTGAAACACAAAAGAAGATATTTTGAGAAATGTCTAAGGATTTTGTGTCTACTCAATGGATGTCAATGGGGCCCAAAGTTTAAAATATCTCATGTGTTTTGTAGAAGAAAGAAAGTCACACATGTTTTAAATAACATGAGGGTGAGTGAATAAAGAATTTACATTTTTGCACAAACTATCCCTTTAACCAACTGCTTGAGTATGGGGCAGTATTTTGTATATAAAGGGTAATGGCGTAAATATATAAATCTGCTTTTCCAATTAAAAACTTATTGTAAAAATACAATAAATGTTTGTTTTCTTACGAGATTTAGTGACATTAAGCTGGATTTTAATGGACCGGTGGGCCTTGCAATAATGGTGATGTAGGTTGCAGATATAAATGCCTTTATCATCCATATCTACATCTGCAGAAACGAAAACACATAAATATAAAGGCGTTAACACCAAAAAGAAATGAACCATGTTTTAAAAGAGAATGCAGCGACATGATCTGAAAAAATGAACTCACTATTAATAACAAGTGAGAAGTTGCCATCGCTGAAGGCTTCTTTCGAGATAGTAATACGGCCCCTGTTATAGTCACTATACAATCGCTCTGTTCCCCCTGGGAACATATCTAAAATGCGCTCCACAGTGTAGTCGGGTCGGTTCCGGACCAGGTCCCAGTGCACGACACGCTGACGGTCCCTCAGGCGATCCTGCCTCCAAACAATCTGCTGGTTATGACATGTTAAAACAACATCTGACCCTGCGGCAACAGTCATATTCCTCGCCTCCACGACAACACCCAGCATGCTGCTTTGTGCCCTGGCTAAAATAAATAGAAATAAACACACATTTCACATGCTTTATTCATTATATGAATGGCTAATGGAATGGTGTCTATACACTAACACGCTCACCCCATGGTAAGAGGAAGGCAGACCAGACTGAAATGAGAAGAGAAATAAGCATTAGAATAACAGTAAAACGCGAGACGTGATTATTGAGATCTGAAGATGTGAAATTTGGTATCTGCTCTTGATATGTTTTACAATTATCACTGTTTTTAGACTTATAGTTCACCCAAAAATTGATAATTCTATCATCAGTAACTTACCCTCTTGTCAAAACCTGCAAAAAAAGAGATTTTTTTCAGAATGCTGGTAACCGAACAACAGCGGTACGCATTCACTTCTATTGTATGGACACAAAACCAATGCAAGTCAACGGGTTTCGCAGTTGTTTGCTTATCTTCTTTTGTGTTGTGAAGAAGAAAGAAAATCATAAAGGTTTGACATGAAAAGAGGGTGAGTTAATGATGACAGCATTTTCATTTTTGGATGAACTGTCCCTTTAACTATCAGCATTCTGACTGTGATGTCAATGTTAAATGTTAGTCTTATAGCTGGAGAAGAACTGTTTCTCATGTTTTATTTGATACTACGCCAACACAAAGACATTTGTGACACAGAGGTTCCATTCATTCTCTCCAGGCCGTCAGGCCTCAAACCCTGAAGCAAAAACCCAGAATAAACCAGACTGTTAAAAGTCTATTTCTAATTTTGTTAGATTAAAAAGGAAAAACAAACATATCAGTTAAACGTCTATAATTATAAATGGAAAAATGTATGAAAAACAAGTCTTTTGTCTTTTCATAAATGAAAGGGAGAATGTCTTTAATAATGAGGCGATGTTTTATTGTTAACACAGCCTGAGCTGGAAAGCAAAGTATGGGCACCAAAGAATGGAAATTCTTAACCTCAAACCCTCTCGTTTTCTAACACTATTACAGTGTCTGAATGTGACTCAAGCAGCACTACACAACGACGTGTCTAGTCACAATAAAAGACTACAATTAACTGAATTAAAAAAAGTATATCATTAAAAAAAGCTACATTTTAATTTATGTTCATTTTAAATATTTTTCATGATTCAAGTTTACATTTTTAGAAATATTTAGTTTTACTCTAATTCTAGTTCAATATAGGAAACAATGCAGTATGCACTGACACATGTGAAAATCTCTTTATAATGAAACACCATTGTTTACTAAAGCTATGAAAAATCACATTAAGTCACTGACTAATACTGTACAAGTAATACTAAGTTAACCAAAGCACAGGATACGTCCTATTATCAGATCAAGCACTAAGGCAGATTGGAAAGAAGAGGTTCATACAAAGTTTGGAAAACAAAGAAATGTTTGTGATTCTTAAACTTTTGCCAAATATAGACAGACGAATAAATAAATTCCATAAAGAAAAATCAAAACAATGCAAAGTGTGATCTGCAAGTATGTAACGTTACATAATCAACAATGTTGTTATTGCAAGAAGGAAGAAAGACGCGGAGTGTGTTGGCATGACGCCTGCAGGGGACACATACTGCGCAACGTGTGCACATTTTACATCGTAAAGGATGCAAAATCCCACACTGATAACGCAAAGAAAACACAAAATATTCTTTGTGATAAAATAAATATGTAAAAACGCATTTATAGAGATATGGTAAGAATATAACGATTTGGGGACTTACTGTATAACACAAGAAACATATCCGGTAAAGTTCTGCAGCTTTATTCTGATGAGCGGTGTCTTTAAAGGACCGATACCTCCTTACCTGACGAAGTTTGTCGACCCGCGACAACAACACAAAACTTTGCCGTCTGCTCGGCTGGACCATTAACACGCCCCTCCTCCAGGATATTAAAAAACATGAAATACTAAACTTTCTTGAATAACATTAACCTTCAAAACTTCAAGATTTTAGGTTAAACGTGTACATGTAGAAAGCAAAACGCTGTGAGGTCGCAAGAACTGTATGTATAATAATCCTATTTACTAAGAAGGAGAATTGTTGTATATAGTTTAAGTAATCACAGTTTTGACTAAAATAACTATTCAATTAGTTTGGTTAACTGATATAATTGACTAAATATAACCGAGCATTTAACATACGTCATCCACCGACCTTAAAAATCAGATTTGGGTTGTTTTATTCGTTTTATGTATTGCTGTAGATCTGTTCTAAACTGAAGAGCTATAACAAAAGAGTTGTGTTTTTAGTTCATTTGCTTCCCCCTAGGGGTGATTCAAGAAACATGAGTCTTCAAAACATTTGTAGGAATACAGATGAATATGGAATGATACAGTTATTTTAAATAATGCACACTACTGAAGAGTTAGAAGAGAGGGATTTTTATTGCAGTAACATGTACACATATTGATGTCAATGAAAGAAGTCATCTCGCTGTTTCGCTCCAAATACAGTAGTGGTGGAATGAAAGGTATTAATAAAAGTCAGAAATATTTAAATTACACGCTTGATTTACATCTTGTCAAAGGTTTTCAATCTCTTTTAGATTGGCTCAGTTTAATGAAGATTTTGGGTGTTGTCCATCCCTCTGGGGCTTTCTTCAGTCCAGCTCGTCTAGCAATTCGGATGAGATCTCTCTCGAAGTTGAACTGTAATAACATGCAGCAAAAAGTTAAATGCCTTTTTTTTAATCTACAAACGCACATAACTTTCCCCAATTATAGCTTTGGTAAACAATATGGGATAAAATGTAAACTTTAAAGAAATTCTACTGAAACAAAATCCTTTAGTCCGCATAACCTCCTCATACGAGAAAAATAAATCTGAGACATTTAAAGACTTTTTAAACAAGGTAAACTGGGAAAAAGCACAATTTTATAATACTCTGATACGTCTTTCATTTTCATAATATTAAATATATGTAATACATTAAATGTGCACTAAAGATGACCAAAACAACAAACCTGCTTTTTCTTCCTCCTGACATCCTTTACTCTCCTTCTCAGAAACTTGGTCCTTTTTAGAAGCTTTCTGTATTTGTGCCTGTTCATCTTCCTTCGCCTGATCTCCAGCACGTTCTTGCAGTGCAGCGGCGTTGAGCTTTCTCCATCTTCCAGTAATGGCACAGCACACGGGGGCAGCACCATGGATTCACTTATAATCTCACCTTCTTCCAGAGGCGGTAAAGCCTCCAGCAAAGGGGGGAGCGAATAGCGCAGGGAAAGCCAGCTTTCCAAGGGGGAAACGGACAGTTTACGGGGCACAAGGACCTCCTCTAAATCTGAATCAAGAGGTGCCCATAGTTTGGGCTGATGCTGGTTGTCAGCAGCTGGGATGAGGCGTCTGTTTGAAGAGTGAAAAGCTTTGAAATGGGCAGATTGGCAATGTTGTACAGCACTACATAATGCCTGGCTATTCTTCGGAAGTAAACCTGGAAAAGGAAAAGTATGAGACATTGTTCTTTGCACAACTTAGGACAATTATTTGGTAATCAGTACTGTGAGATTTAAAACGCTAACCAGATGCTTTGGAAAGCAGGCTAAGCTGTGAAACCACTCTTGAGACAAACATGGTTTACAGTCTTGCAGCTGGTGCACCCTCAGAGCATCATGAACTGAAATAAAACATATATTTGTGTAGTTTACTTATGCAAATCGGTTTATTGACAATGGTATTACAACCTACAATGTGTCTGCAAAAGACATCCAAACCTTTAAAAAAGGATGAAGGTACAAAAAACAGTCAAAGCTACTAAATGGGCCACAATAAATGTAATAATAAGATATAAACAAGCTACTGCATATAAGTTACTAGAAACGTTACGTTACGTTATGCTGTGACTAAAGAACACCTTTCTTTCAAACTAATAGCGACTGACAGCTTGGTGTAAAACCTGTTCATAGACTGTTGTTTATAGAAAAACACTTGGATTTAAACAACTATTTGTGGAGCGATTTAGTAGAGCAATTTGTTAACAGACACTATAAAAAGCGTTTTAGAATATAAACTTGAACACATACCTCGTCATGTCAAAATTTTCAATGTGACTCTATCTATTTCCGGTCCGCCGACTGCAACGTTCCGCCACGCAACGAGTTAAAATTTCAAAGGTTCCCACATGCAGAATTCTTCCGGATTCCCGACTCTCTTACTATAAAAGTGAGTCAAAATTAAAGTATAGTAATTGTAAGGGATAATATGTCCTCATTTTAGTTACAAGTTGTTCATTTCAAAACGTAATATATATATATAATTATATAAAATCCCAAATGAAATATCGAAAATGTAAAAAACTATTAACAATTAAAACTTTTATTATATAACAGGTTATGGTTGAATTGGTTTTGCAAAACATTCTCCGAAAGGTGGTGCTCTTTTAAAGTCACCTGAAGCATCTGTTCATCCTGTTCATATCACATCTGTTTTGATAATACTGTGCATGACTGTGTATCTGTAGTTGTTAAATTATTTAAAGTACAACGCTGTTATTAAATAATTGATTTATAAATGTATTTACAGAATGTCCCATGAATAGAAGTTTTGATAATTGTAGCTAATTTAATTAAAATATAAATGAACGAACTTAGCACAGCACAACATAAAATGTAGTTACATGGATGCTTCCTAAATAATAATATTTGCTGGAGACATCTTGTGATGGCTGCTTTCTCCAAAAGTTGTTTGTGGTGTTGTGTGGTAGTAAATTTGGGTGTGGATAACAACTTGCAGGTGGGAAGGTGTGTCTCAAATAGACAAAAGAGAGTTTGAGCAGGATTTAAGTGATATGAATAGAATATGACATGTCTATGCTTCATTTTTCTAGAATCTGAACAGTAGCAATAGACAGTATAATGAAATAACGTATTTCATAAGCTAGTTGAACCCACAAGAGTCGTGCAGACAACATGTCAGTGAAAAAAGTCTTAAAAAATATTATATTATGTATAAAACTTTAGTTTTGTATTTTATAAAAAGACAAATATAAACATGAAGCATGCACTACCTAAATATATCACTAAAAAGTGTCTAAATGACATTAAACTATGATATCTGTAACAAATTTAGAGATCATCTGTGTCATTTTATACATAGTATTCTCTTAAAGATAACACGCAGATTATGACAGAACATGTAGCAAACATTGGATTCACACTTTATCATATGAGTGCCAAGGTTAGGCTTTATCAGTGATAGTAATATTACTTGCCACATCATTATGTAAGTGTTTTCGTAAAGACTCTATATTGAAATTCAATGCAGATGTCCAGCATTTTTGGATTAGGATACCACTCAGGATAAATTTACAGAAGGGAAAACCATGTGAGCAGAAACACCCACACAGCTGTGAAGTATTAAACTGTTTTGGCGCCCATGCGTTATTATGAACAATTATTTCTAAGTTTAAATCTAGCATTTAAAACTTGCTTCAGTATTATAAACAGACTAAAAATGTACTAAATTTTTTTTACAGTCAAGACATACACAGAAATATGAGTCTAGTTTTTGTTTTGTTTTCAAACGGGGAATACACACCTGACATAACCTGTCAAACAGGATGTCCATTTGAGTCACTATAAATATTTACAGTTAACTGTACATCCGATTTCTTAAAACGTGCAAAAGTATAGAAAATTTCAGTTGTTTTGTTCTTTATAGCTGTTGATGATTGACCAGGGGGTGTGATAATGATAATTGTTTTCGGAACTTTTTCACCAGCCACCCTGGTCAAACAAACAAGTCAGTGTCAACAACACTACACATATCAGTTCATCCTTAATAGGTATTTGGTTTGGAATTGCACGCTCACCTCCCATCACACACCCCCTCCTGCTATAGGCTCTTCAGCTCAAAACAGCTTGTCCATGTAATGACTGACATGCCTTAGCATTCTGGCCACGCTATCATGATCCCTTTAAAATCAACAACAAATGCTTGACTTTTTACTATGTTCCTTTTCCATTAAGCTGAATTGAATATAGATTCACTTTGTTTGGCCTACTTTACTTACTGAAATTTTATTTCTAACGAATTTCACAAAACAAATGTTAAATTGAATATGTATATTTGAAAACTGTGATTAACGACCTTTATAAAGTAAAGGCTGGTGATGCTTCCTTTTATTTTAATGGGTAATTTATTGTAAGACAATGTTAGTAGGCATAATTCAATTTCAGTGATTAAGTATTATGTCTCCAGTTTGTCATACACATTGTCTCTTGTACATGACCACCTGCTTCATATCCATTTTTACATTTTTTTATTGACAGTAATATAGTAGCAAAACAGACACAAACAAAACACTGGTGGGAGGTTACAAAAAGATATGCAAGGAATTACAAAGTGCCTTTTTTCAAAGAAAATCAAATTTAATTAAGTAAAGAAATAAAAACAGTATAACAATATATATTCAAAATATATGAAATTTTGCTAAAAAAAAGGATGAAATTAATCATATAAATGCAATTGCTAGTATGATAACTGATGTGCAGTTTCTAAGTATATGTTTCCAAAATAAAACAAAATATCTATCAACATTAACTTTTTTATATAGGCATTTGGCAGACGCTTTTTCCAAAGCGACTTATATTGCTTTATCCTATACATAGGTATTTACAATCCCCTGGGATCGAACGCACAACCTTGTGTTGTTAACCCAATGTTCTTACCGCTGAGCTACAGTAAAGCTTCATTCTTAATAATAAAATCACAAATATGATCCCAAAAAGGTTTCACATATGGGCCAAAGTATAAATGAACCACAGTTTCTAAGCAATTATTACAAAAAGTGCAATTCGTATCTATACCTTTTCTACATTTCATGTAGAAGGAAATGATTTGTGGGGTAGATATTATGAATAAGTTTAAGTGATACTTCCTTCATTTTGTTTGTGATTTAACGGGGAAGAAGCCAAACCTTTTCTCCTTACATTCAAAGATACAATGCTCCTTTTTTACACTTTAGTTTGTGAATGGATGGGGACGATGGCGTCATAGACAACACCCCCTTCCTGCCCCGTGACGTGATCAGTCCGGCCCTGGGTACTTCTCGGATTCTTCGCGTTATTCCGGGGTAGAGCCACAGAAGCCGGTTGTCGGGCAGACGCCATATCAGGCCGCTTGCTCCATATTTTATTTTAATAAATCTAACGTTTAGTGAGGTACGATGCATCTTTGAAATGGCACAGAAAGACACGTTGGTACATCTCGTCGCAGGGGGGTGAGTGTGATTTATTATAAAGCGTGTTTTATTTGAAGAACACAAGCTATCGCGGTAGCGAGGCTGGAAGGTCGAAAACAACTTTGAACAGACTCGGGTGGTTTTGTGAAATGTCTCGCCCGTATCGTACGGAAAGCAATTTAAGTCTGTTTTTAATATAACTACCGCGTCGTAATTCTGGTACTTTCAAAATGAAGTTATGTGAAGAAAGCCGCGTTAGCTTTTAGCTAGCGTTGAAGCTAGCCATTCACGCGATGGAAGTGTTTTGGATTACATTTATATGAACATTTTTTATTTCAATATTAATAAAGAGAAATTGTGGTATAAAACAGCTAATGTGGTCTGAGAGTAGTTGGATTAGACAGCCCCGCTGTCAAGAAGACGCGCAGGATCGCGTTACGTAATGATTCTGTCTAGTTGCACGAGACGACGACGAGAGCAGTTAACTGCATATCTCGCGAGCTTTGATTTACTTATAATATAAAAATATGTTTATATATAAATGCATGTAACCATTATATATGTATTGTATTATAAGCTACAAGAAAGGAAGGTTGTATTGCTTGCCAAAATGGGACACGCTATACTTTTTTTGGCTTTTACGAATTCACAAAACTAAGTTGTCTTTGCGTGGATCGTTTTTATTGTTAAACGTTTGAATATTAAAATAGAGGTTTGCTTTGGTTGAGTCTTATCTTGTTCAAGGTCACCCCACAATCATGTCTTAAAATACATTTCTAACATTAGGGGACCTAAACGTGTACTTTTCTCTTTATTTAACTTTTTTTGATGGCTGTTTCATGCTTTTAGCGCATGATGATGCGTCGTAATTGCGCAGTCCATTTAATGCCACCTGCTCTTAGTAAAGTAGTTAAACGATTGTCTCTTTCAAGGGCATAAAGATTCGTGCCCAACTAACCATGCTTTTAATCCTACTCCTAATAAACGGCAATAATGTGTGCATTTGTGCAAAGTTACTCGTATCTAAATATAAATGAACGTATTAATTTATAAATGGACAATAGGAGTGCACGTGTTTAGAAGAATTGCTCTTTTGAACATGTTTGAAATGTCATTTTGTCACATCAGTCTAGTCATGTATTAAAAATTACAGCAAAGCAGAAAGCTTTTTTGAACAATCGGATGGGAAGTATAAAAAAAAAGTCAGATCTTTGATTCTTTATGTAGGACATACATATTTCTGCATCACGCTTTAATATGCTGTCAGCTTTTCTTCAGTTCAATTCTTTTAATACCATATAGTTAACAGACTAGAGCTTTAGTTTTGAGCCCAGTAGTTAGATTCAGGTGACTTGCTTTTAAGGACGCATCTGCGTTCTTCTTTTATTCAAAGAACTTTGTCACGATATGTTATGTAATCCCGCCTCTGGCTTTGTTTGTCTGTTCCAAAAAGCCTGTTACAAAACATAAACTAATCGTTTTTCCAGAAGAGATGCTGTGTAGTTGTAAGTCCAGATGAGACTTGCAGCGGTGTTTGGCTTAAGGATGTTCGCCCTTGTTTGCACTACTTATGAAGATTTGTGATTAATCTGTCCCACTTCCATTCCTGAGGTTGGAGCCATTGTGCTCCTCACGCACCCTGTGCATCCACCCGAACCCATGATCTGTGTCAGCATGTTGTAGCCGAACTTCTCTTTAGCATGATCTATGTTTGTGAAGTAGCAATGTATTTGCTTTGTGTCCTGCCAGAAATAAACATGTCTTGGTTGGGATGGTTCTGCGGGTTGGACTGGATTTGGTATTTGCTTTGGTTGGCTAAGCCTTTACATTTTCATTTCCAAATCGCGTTTTGCATTAAGTTAGTTCGATTTGATAAGAGAAGCTTGTTTAACACTGGTTACAGATTTTATGATAGTGATCCTGAAATCAATTTCACCCACGTCATTTTGTTGAGGTTCAGTTTGCTCTCCTTGACCTCCGTGACTCCTAAAACAACCGGAATGAGACTCACTGCTAATATTGCTGACGCTTGCAGTGACATTTGCGCTTGAGGTTTTGTTTGACCTGGATATGCCCCAAACAAAGTCACGAAGATGGGATATTTTGGGGCTTAACTAATCATTCATCTCCTTTAACATGGCTTTTATCTTTTATGCAGAAAAGTCTGTCTGGTTGTAGTTTCAAGATTCTTTATTGTCACTTTACAAGATGGTGACGGAGTCATATAATGGCTCTGTTCAAAGACCAAGCATTCACATTTGTTTTGTTTATGTCAACAGATGTGGTGGAACTGTAGGGGCCATCATGACCTGCCCACTGGAGGTGTTAAAAACCAGGCTCCAGTCGTCAGGCTTCACCCTCAGACCTGTGTTCCAGGTCCAGCTGGGTACGTTCAATGGTACTGGCGTCATTAGACCGGGACACGTCACCCCTGGCTTGCTGCAGGTCTTAAGGTAAGCGGAAATGATTGGTCTTGAATTTAAACATTGTTATTTTATGGAGCAGTCAAATAGTGTGCATTAATTCGTAAATATGTCCTATGCATTTATTGCTATCAATTTGGCGTCTAGATTTGATCTACTTGAAAGCAGATTACACAGAGAGCTTTGTGGTGATGATGCAGGCAACTCTCATCCCGCTTTTAAAGGAGCAATGTGGGATTTTTAAGAGGATCTATTGACAGAAATGCAATATAATATTCAAAACCGTGTCTTCAAAGGTGTGACGACTGTACGTAATGAATCGTATGTTTAAATACCGTAGAATAGGCTGTTTATATCTATATACATACAGAGCGTTGCTATTTACTGTTAGCTATCTCTGCCCTCAAACGTGCTGTGCAGTGAAATCATGAAAGGTTTAGCTTTATCATAGCTTAGACCATGCAAATAATAATGCAAATGAATCAAATAAGCGAAGATGACACAAGTATATACAAGCAGCACACTGGTTCCAGATAAACAATGATGCTCAAACTGCTCCGTTACACAGCTAATATGACAACAACAACATATCTTGGTTCTAACAAACAATAAAACCAACGTTACTCTCATACTGATCCGAATCAAAGCAACCTACTCGGGGGAGATTTTAGGACGATGTTTCTCTCCAATGTATCTATGAGTATCTCCGCTTAAAGCCTTAGAACCGCTGGTCCTCGTGCGTCTCTGCTGCAAAGTCTTTATGATATTACATCAGTTCCCGACTTTTATCCTTCTTTTATACTTAAAATCCACAGACCCTTTATTTTATGTAATAAAAAAGACTCTTTCTACAGTTTTTCTATTTGCTATACTTTTCTGATCTCTTCGCTGCGTCAACATGAGAAGACACGCTGTCTCAGCCGACGATATCTTTTTGTACTGCGGTGGAAACGCAGGACTGATGAGATTGGTTTCAATTCTCAAACTCATCGCTAGTGGCTGCTATAAATCACACTCCAGACCTTTAATAAAGGGGCGTTTTACTGCTGGTGTCAGGCCAGTGGAAGGCAGCCCTTATGTAAGGACACAAGAGTTCAGTACGTGTGCCATTAATGTCGCATTAAATGTCTATTTCGGGTAGTTTGGGAACTGGCCAAGGCCTTTAGGAACCTGCACTGTCACATGATTCCTTCTTGCTGTGCTCCGATTACTGTCTGCAAGCAGATTGTGTCCCTGACCAGCCATCTCTGAGGGAGTGTATTGGTCTACGTGACTTTCAAACCTTCAGAAAAGACGAGCTTCAATTTAGTTAAAATGACAATTCTGTCATCAATTAATATTCCAAATCTGTAAAAATGTCTTTGTTCTTATGAACACAGAGAAAGATATTTGGAAGAATGTAGGAAAGCAAACAGTACTGGGGCACTCTTGACTGCCATTGTCATTTTTCCTACAATGGTAATCAATGGTGGTTTGGTTACATTACAAGCATTCTTCCAAATATCTTTCTCTGTGCTCATCAGAACAATGAAATACATATAGGTTTTGAACAACTCGAGGGTGACTAAATGATGACAGAATTTATATTTATGAGTGAATAGTCCATTTAATGCGTTTGACAGACACAAAACAAACTGCAAAAACATAGATTTTATTAGTTACTTATTTTGTGTGTTTTCTGGGAATTGAACCCATGACCATGGCGCAGCTTGCACTGCTGTACCAGTTGAGATACAGGAACACTCACAATGAACGGCTTTTCATTTCAGGAAGGGTTGTATTATTAACATGCGGTGAAAAGTTACTTCATCAGTTAAATCATCTGTCAGGAGTCTATTGTCATATGGGTAGAATCAGGGAGGACACTTGTTTAACTGATTTATATAATGCTCTGATAAGCCACACACTTGATGGTTTTATCAGTCTAAATTTTTTTTTTCAGGTCAATTCTACAGAAAGAGGGACCAAGATCTCTTTTCAGAGGACTGGGCCCGAATCTCGTTGGTGTCGCACCCTCAAGGTAATAACAGTGATTTAACACAAACGCTGCTTGGGTCAAAGGTCAAGAATATGATGTGCGAATAATATGATCTCAAGGTTAAGTGGTAAATTACATTGGAGTTAAGATTTCCATTGAGTCAAACCAAGGAGAAAGAAGTCCTTTTAAAAAATATATGTTAAGAAGTCTGTTGCTTTTTTAAATATTAGATTCATCCCGTTTCCTGATAAGACATGGTTCAGTAGGAAGGGAGGACTCCTGAAATGTTTAACAGTGTTGTGTTATTGTGTCTTATTATCTAGGAAAAGCAATGACACAGCTATAAACCAACAAAGCAACCATATCTGACTTAGAGCAACAACCCCCCTGATGTTATTCAGCTAAAACGGTTATTTTACAATAATACATCATTTTCAATGAGTAAATGTATATTTAAGACAGGATAAAAAGTGACTTAGTTCATAGAAGATATTATTGTATGTTCTTAGAATTTCTTATCGTTCTCTGAAACTATCACCGTGTATTTCCCTCCAGCCTTTTGTAGTTACATATAAATAATGTAACTTGGTAACCCTTTTACAGCTTTTCATGTTGGCCCTGAAGTTTAGTAGAGCCGTCATGGTGCTTATTGAGCTTTTGTGCCGATGTACCCACAGTCTGTTCCAGAAATTTACCAAAAGAACGTCCACAGTTTGAAACAGACTGCACCGTCAGGAAATCTCGCAGCATGCTGTTTGGCCGGATAGATAAAACATTGGCAGTCTTTCAGTTTAACTGGCCCGTTTTGCATTAAAATGAACTCTGCACTATCATGGGCGGATGGAGGAAGCAGTGGTGGTTTGAGTTCAACAGAAGTTCTCTTTCTGTTTGTTGGCAGGGCCATCTATTTTGCAGCTTATTCAAAGTCAAAGGAGACTTTCAATGGTATCTTTGTGCCAAACAGTGGAGTGGTACACATGTCCTCGGCGGGCTTTGCAGGTGGGGTTTTGCCAGTGTTTATAATTGTTTTATAAAGTACTTTTGACCGGACTTGAGTTTTTACATCCCTATTTTTGTGCTTTTCAGCATTTGTCACAAACTCCCTGATGAATCCAGTCTGGATGGTCAAAACAAGAATGCAGCTCGAGAAGAAGTATGTTAGTTCTGTTGAGTTTTAACTACTCTACTGTAAAACTCCGATTGCTGTGTTTAATGAAGGCTTCGAGGAACAGGAATTTGGCACCCTTGAGCTCTTTTCCAAAACGCTATAAATCCATTTTAATTTCATGACAATTTTTTTACCTAGACTCATACATTTTGTTAATATTCAATTTATCCTGTTAAAATGGTCTTGGCTCAGTCGGAACATGTTAAACAATGATTGTTAAATAAAACAACAATATTGTCGGTTATAAAATCAAAGTTTATTAATTTTTTTTCGAAACGCTACAAATCTATCCTTTTTTTCCAAAAAAAAGTTTATTTCATTTTAAAACAAACAAACAAGAGAGCATGCAACATATGACATCAGGGACTATAAATGAGTATAAATCAAATAAATGCAAGTGCATGAAATAAATAACAGCCAAATAAAATAAATAGTAACAAACTAAATAGCAAAATAAAATAAATATTTTCAATTTCATGTTTCAATATTTTCCACCACATACAACAAATAATTTAAAAATACCACTAACGAGCGAATTCTGATTGGTCGAGAGGACATATCGCAATTAGGCTAAAAACAGGTTCCGTACTTATAGCGTTTTGGAAAGGAACGTCATCTTGCACTACATTTTAAACAAGAAAATATAGCGATTTGCCATGAAACATTGATGGAGCAGTAAATAGGTTTAGTACAAAGCAAAATGGCATGAAAAACTAATTTTTCTAAATTTAGAGTTTAATGCGTTTTGGAAAAGAGCTCTTTGTGTGGGGTGCATTAGAGGTAATTTCTGGCTTTATAGCCGGCGAGATGGAAGGCGTCCCCAGATACCATGAAGGTTAATGAGTTTTCAGATGGCGAATGTGAAACTCAATTGGTGTCCTCGTACACAAGCTTCATAATGATTAGCATGTGATCCAAGCAGGCACACTATAAATATCCACCTTGACGCACAAGTCGGGACTTAGCGGCAGCATTCTATATTTACACTATAAAGAGCACCGGACAGTAGCCTGCTAGGGTCAAATGAGAGAAGTATGTCAGATGGGGCGCTCTAAAAATAGTCCGATATTAAATTCTCCTTCCAACCACGTTGGATTTTAAACTTTAAAGTTTCAAGTAGTTTTGACCTTGATTTTGGTATTCGCACAGTTAGTGACGAAACAATATTTCAAAACTGGATCTGTTAGCAAAGATTTGATCGTGTGAAATTCTTGTCCTTTGTAATCTATCTCTTCCTAATCGCCTGAATGACTGTCTGTGTTCTGCAGGGCACGAGGAGAGAAGAAAATGAACGCGTTCCAATGCGCGCGCTACGTGTACAAGACCGAAGGGATGAGAGGTTTTTACCGGGGCTTGACTGCGTCATACGCTGGCATCTCGGAGACCATGATCTGCTTTCTCATTTATGAGACGCTGAAGAAGCACCTAGCACATAGCAGATTTACCACACCCACCACTGACACAGAAAAAAGGGCTTCGGATTTCCTGGGCCTCATGATGGCTGCCGCCTTCGCAAAGGGTTGCGCGTCATGCATAGCTTATCCACATGGTATGTACAAACGGCCATCATCAGACAGTCGGTCTAAATATACACACGCATGACTTTTCTGTTGCAATAACGCAGACAGACTACATCATGATAATTTCATGCTGATATTAATGAAAGATTCACTTAAAAGGACTAGGTGATATAATCCCACCATTTCATTATATTTAATGAAAGTAATAATTAACAGTGAACTTTTTTTATTATTTGTTTAATTGTGATGCAAGTCATAAAATGCAAAAAAAACTATAATCCTGAAACATGCTTTTTGTTTTTGCCTCTTTTCTCCTACAGAGGTAATTCGGACAAGACTCCGAGAAGAGGGAAGCAAATACAAGTACTTCTTTCAGACGGCACGCCTCGTGGCGGTGGAGGAAGGCTACGCTGCTTTTTACAGAGGTCTCATTCCACAGCTCATCCGACAGATCCCCAACACGGCCATAGTGTTGTCTACCTATGAGCTCATAGTCCATCTACTGGGTGATACCTCCAAATGAAGCATAAAGACTTTTTGATCTCCAGCTGGATTGCTGCGTTGTGAGGAACGTTTGAATATCCAAAGACTTTTAAAAGCATATTTTTTATTTAAGTTTATGAATGCACATGTTATCAGATTCGTTTTGCTTGTTTGTGTTACGTGAACGGCGCATATGACATAGTTTTTCCAAGGGTTTGTGTACACTGTATCATTGTAAATAAAAAAGGTCATCTTAGTATACAACTTTCTTTTTTGTTAACTAAATTATTCTTGTAAGTAGCAGCTTTTTGGTTGCAGGCATTGATTTCTTTGGTTCTACGATTTAAGAAATGTCTAACGGGTTTTGTTAATTATTACTGGATCCTGGTTTTATTATGTTCTTGGAATGGAAATGATGCTGAAATGAGATCGTGGAATAGCTCTATAGGAGATACTTGTCAACCTCTTTGTGGCACCTTCTGTAGGAGCGTTCTGGTGTCCGACCAATTAATTCCATTCACCTTGTTAGATATGTTTTATCTGTTTATTTTGTTTCCTTGAGACGTTTGGGAAGTTATGCAGAAAAGGAAGGTATTGATGCATATGCAGCTGATGGTTTCATAAAATAAATAATGAAAGGTGCCAGTTTGTTGTCTTTTATTAGCCACAGTAATTGACATGGTGAGTGCACCAGTCTAATACGAGGAATTTAACACAGCTAACGGATTGCGTTTTTTCCAAGAAACGGGCAATATTCCCATGATCCCAACTGTTTACCCGAGGCTACAAAAACATGATCTTTGAGCCTACTAGTAACGTTAAGGTCTTATCTCTTGTGTCATTAAAGATGTACACTTGGTGCAAGAAATCTTTTTCTGTGAAAGTTTGTATCGTTGTGATTTAACCACAACATAGAACCAGATAGTCTATAAAACATGAGAAACAAGTTTGGAAAACTGCAATAAATGATTTACACTTACACATGTTGCCATAGGAGGGCATGCTTTGCTATGGTTTCTGCTGCACTTACAGAAGCTAGTCCAGTCAAGATGCGTTAAAAATATAAAATATATAGATTGTGGGAAACACAAAAAATGAAGATAGAAAAAAAGTAGAATATTACGAACACCGCAATGCAATATATATTTTTATATACGTGTTTAAAAATTAATAGTGAGAAATAGCTATTACAAGTATGGATAACCTACTAAGTACGGTATGTGATGAAAAAATTGAAACAATTAATGAAAGGTTATTTTTATTTATTTAAATGTAGCTGTGATATTAACTGTTAATATGCAATATATAGTTTATAGTTGTGTTATTAGGACAAAGTGCCACTTACGCTTACAAATCTTTCTTAGTGAAAAATCAATTAAATATGTTTACATCGCCGACGCGATGCTGTTTTTCTTTAGCGAATTTAATGATCACGGACTTTTATTTTGACAGGTAGTGATACTGCGCTCTTGACACGGATGTAACCGTCTTGTAGATTGACGCACGCATTTGCTGCCGCATGCGCGACTCCAGTGTGCGGTTCCTGAACAATAACACTACTGTCAATATTTATTGTTACAATAATGGAAGCATTTAACCATATACTACTACAATATCCGCCGTTTTTAGTTGGGGGAGTCGGGGCTACGGCGATTGCTGCAGGAGGAGCGCTGCTCTATAAAATTGCAACAAGGTAAAATGTCCCTGCCCATAAAATGTGGCTGGGCCTCGTATAACAGGCATGTTTTGCATAACAGACGCTGGTATCCATTGCATATGCATGAATGCTTTGAGAGTATGTTCATCCGACAGTTATGCACATGTGCATTTATTCGTGCTTGCGCAGTTAATGAATGTGGCGCGAAATCCGTACCCTTATGACTTTAAACCTAACCAAAATCATCAAGTATTTTTAAGTTCCCGTAAATTTACCGTCATAAACTATCTTGAAATGTTTTTTTAAAAAGGGAAAAGAGTACAATTTCTTTTATTATATTACTCAACTCGTTTAAATTAGCTGTTTGGAAAAACAACGTAACCCATCATACATATTGTATGTATATAAACAGATGCATACAATAGTGGAATATGTGCCATAATATCATTTACATTGTAATATATCATTGTAATACACAAGGCCTGTTTTGTTATTATTATTGAATGAGTCATGTTTTGTCTAGACTGATTTTCTCCCACTTTATCCAAAATCCACACCATTCATCATATTTGAGTAGAATAGATGTATAATTTCCTAGATTTTAATCCTATCTAATTTCTAACAGATTGCATGTCTTTACTTGTGTTTGAGTGACGCATAATCTTTCAAATCGTGTAATCTTGTCATTTATATTCTCACACACCGAACTGTCTCTCAAACTCTTCTCATCACGTGAATAGTGACTTAGACTTTTTCTTACTACTGTGATTCAATCAGACTCGGATCCCACACTTGGATCTGATTTAAATCTTGTGTTTTACATTCATTTGCTTTGAATGCATCTCAATATACACTGGTTATATTAATCAACGGCTCTTGAAATTTATATCAGATCTCAAACATAAAGTTTTACTGTGATGTTTTTATTCAACAGGAAGAAACCAACGCATGTCGATGTGAACTGCTGGTTCTGCAATAAGGAGACAGTGGTTCCCTATGGGAACAGGAACTGCTGGGATTGTCCATACTGTGAACAATATAATGGCTTTCAAGAGGTATGGATTTCATTCAGCATGAATAATTTTGTATCTTGAGGAAGGATAATCAAAAATCATTCATCGTCATTAAACAGGTCTGATTTTGATCAAATCTGTGCTATTGATGCGCAACAATTGAAGACTTGTTCTGCACGTTTTTGATCTTTAGAACGGAGACTACAATAAACCCATCCCTGCTCAATACATGGAGCATCTCAACCACGGAGTTTCGGCCGGCGTCCCGGAGACATCCAAGACTCTGCAGTGGGTCAACTGCCAGATGCTGTTGTGCAAGAAATGCAACAGTAACCAGACCCTGAAGATCAAACAGCTGGCATCGTTCATCCCCAGAGATGATGTAGGTTTAAAACCTCTTACTTTTACGTCAAATTGTAAACCTCCAAACCCTTTGTAGGATACAGTGTCCATTAACTACTGTTGTTCAGTTGTTACTATTAGGTATTCAACCTTTGTTTTGTGTCAGTTTTGTGCAGCTATAATAAGCATCCACGGTTATTTTCTAGAATCTATGACCTCAATCTTTCGATCATGTTGTCGACATTTGGTTAGATAAATGTGTCCCATAATTTGCATGTCAAGTTTATTTCTAGTAACCGTCCCTTTAGTGATGGCCGTCGGGTCGGTAACAGGCAAGCGACTAGTAATGTCAAATCCTATTCGCCACTGTTGCAGGACAACTATGATGAAGAGATCGAAGTCTATAAGCATCACCTCGAGCAGACATACAAATTGTGCCGGCCGTGCCAGACCGCTGTGGAATACTACATCAAACATCAGAACCGACAGCTGCGAGCTCTGCTCTTCAATCACCAGCTCAAACGCAGCCGGGATGCTGAGAAGGCCTTCGTCAAGGTGATCTCAACATAATTGCTCAATATAGTTTCATTTGAACGTGTGGGACTTGGCGTGAAATGCATTAACTACAAAAAACTGTATTTTTTTTAACCGTGAAGCGCTTGATACTAGGGGCTTTATTGGGTGCCAAGGGTGTGACATGATAAACGTTTCCTAGACAAACCTGTAATTTCCTGATGACTTGCTTGTGTAGCATGGAGCAGGTGTGATTAATGAACGGTGTGTTACTAGTGTTTTCTTAAACCACAGATAGATGGACGTAAGAGATAAAGCCTGTTCTCTCTTGCTTGTTTTCCGTCTTGAGTATTCTGTACATTGTACACCTACCGTCGGTTCATCCCTAGTTGGCACACCTGTATCAAGCGCCTGATCTGTTCTCATATCTGGTAATCTTTGTTTTTTGTGCCTGATATATAGAGCACGTATACCCTCACCACACCCGGCTGGTTGATCTTGCTCAGGGTCCTTGCGTTCCTCGCCTGTGCCTTTTTGGTAGCATTGGCTTTGCCGGGATCTGAATATGTCACACAGCTTGTCGCTCCGCCTAAACTTCCCCTCCCAAATGACACTGAAAGCAAGGCCAACGAGACAAGCAAGATGTGGAACGATCTGGTGGGTCTTCTTCCGGATGAGACCGTGGAAAACATCAGGCTGATCTGGCAGGCCGGCAGCGATCATCGGATGGCCGTGGCCTCCGTCGGTCTCCTGACTTGCATTACTGGTGTCTTAATGGCAGGGACTGTCAGGTGAGCCACTTCAAACCATTTCTCGTACTTTTCCACTTATTGTACGCTTTTGTAAATATACTAGAGGCGAAAGCTTCGCTTAAACGCGATTTCTTTACTATCCAGGTTGAGGAGGATTGATGCTGTGGCATCTGTGCTGTGGCTCCTGGTGATTTGCTTCTACCTGGCCGAGTTTTACCTGCAGACGGTCATCCCTGATTGGTTGGAAATGGTCAAGTTTGCCATCACGTCTTTGTGTTGTCTGGTGGGATTCGCTGCCGCAGTGGCAACAAGTAAATCAACGAATCCGAGGAGAGCCAGAGGCCGCAGGTCAGAATCTGAACAGTGACACTTAAGATGTTTAATGGGATGTGTAAGAGGACACTTTTGAGAAACGTCAAGGGTTTAATATTCCTCAGATTGGTACATCAGACCCTCGCTTTACACTAACGAACTAATGTTCTCCAGTATTGGCCTTGAAGATACTCAGTAGGGTTTAAATGGGCTTCTGATTTACAGTGCTCGTATTCTGAGCTGTAGAGAACATTATCTGTGCCACACATGATCTGAACGTAATAGTCTTTCCTTTTACGGCCTAGTGTTTGACATGGCTGCCATTGTGTCTATAATTTCACATAGACAGGACATCTCATTTTAGTAATGGAGCTTTTTTTGTAGTTTTGCTTTTTGTTATCCTATATTAAAAGCACCAGATAGCACGGTTCTCAACATCTCCAAGACATTTCGACCTTGTGTTTGGTACAAGTTGTTCTTCCTGATGAATGCAGCTTCGTTCATAGGTGATTTTTTTAATCTTATTACGTATTGCAGTCCTTTTCTCAGTGCAATGCTCACTTAGAGCAAGTATTTCCCCAACAGGGATATTTATTTTTTTCCCTCATTTACACTGAATACAGACTTTGATCTATGGCATCATGGTAATTCATATTCCATATTTGACAAGATTTTTGTTTTACATATATTAAGCACGTGCCAGCACTATATCTAAATATACTGTAACAAAAACACTGCATTACTTCAGTACCATCTTCCTCCATGTAATCTCTTAAAGTATATTATGTTTTAGTTAAATGACACTAAACATAATACTAATACTACCTATGTTAATTTAATAACATGCACATACTGTTGTACTTGTATTGGTAATGCAAAGAATTGTAGTACTTCAGTTATTCTTGTCAAATGTAAGAAAGGCCGAGAAATCGGTGGCGACATTTTTTTATATAGCAGAAGATTTTTTTTGAGCATTTGGGCGAAGTATTTGTGCCCTTATCGAGACTGAATTCATTCACATGCCCAGCTTGAATTTTAGAGAGAATTTATGCAAAGGACATTAAAATATGAGTTAACTAAGTTCTTTGCATAAGTATAACATTTAATGTAATATACCTCACTGTTAAATCCACTACATTCAATTATGTGCCACTAAAATTGAACAACTAACCACAGAAGACTTCTGGTAAACTATAGCCATGTCTGAGTAACTCTGAATAATTTAGACATTAAACCTAATTTGAGACGTTTTGTTTTTCTTCACAAACACAGGTAGGCCCATTTGTTGTGTTATGGAAGTAAAACTGTAATTGTATTTTACATTGTATGTATGCTGTTTTGGTCAAATGTGAGTGTGATATCATGTGAAAGAACGACTGTAGATTGTTTGGTTTTCTAGTTTTGCATTACTGTAATTCCCGTGTAGCATGTGACGTATAATGTGAAGTTTATTTTTCGGAGTACTTACTGATTTGACATAGACGTTTACACAATGTCTGCAACTTTCTCCCTTTTTGTCTTCTTGAAATCAAGTTCAAATCTTGCGATATGTAATAGAGCGCTACAAAAGTCAAAATGCTTCAACCTACTTTCAAGACTGGCATATAGATTAGCTTTAAATGTTTATAATTTGATATCACCAAAAAGCGGAATGTGCCTAAGCCAATTAAATGTAATCTCTGTAAATGCGGAGAATGTCACGTTTTCCTAATAGCTTGATTAGCAGTTATCATTATTTTGTCACATTTCACTTGTTTTTATAGTATTTGTTACATTCTTGCAAGGAATGAATTAGATTTTATGTTTCCTCATTTTGTCAGATGCCTTTGCCAGAGCTGGGGGTTGGTTAATATTTGTAGTTTATGTCTAGACTTAAAATTGTTTGACCTCAACATCATGTAGATTGTGAACCAGCCAAAGATTTTTTAGCACTACACTTGTATTGTTGTGAATATTCATATATAATCCTTGATATTGACATCCATCCAATTTTTCCATAATATATTTTTCCTGTTCTTTTTTTATAAAGTTGAGAGTCCTCAGATTTCATATGATTGCAAATGTGAGCGCTGCAGAAAGGTGAAGCTTATTTTAACACTGACGGCTGGTTTGGTCTGTCAAGATCAAATCCGGAATCTGTGTTTGTTTTATCAGAAGATGCATTGTGATGCTTCAAGATTGAGAGCAAACAGAATCTCAACCAACTGAGACCTGTTCTGTTTGTATGAATGAATCCAAACTTTAGTGAAGTTTATAGTATAGCCACAATAGGGCCATTTGTTTTAAATCTTATTGGTTCTTTGTGGTTCTTCGTTGCATGCATGCAAAAAGAAGAAGAAAAGTTTTGCTCAATTCTCTTTCACGTCAACCATTTGATATTTATAAAGAAGTTGTCTTCGGCATCGCTGTGACCTATCTGGTACATCAGTCACATTGAGGAGTTTTTTGAAGTGATTTTGATCTGGAATAACCACACAGTAATGTGAATTAAAATGCATTGTGAAGAATTAGAATCCTAAACTTGGATTTGTACGAATGATGTGTTTGTTTGCCGTGTTTCGAGTAAAACCGCATGGTGAAGCCATTCCTGTATTTTGCTTGGGTTATGTTTATATATATGTTTGACACTATTTAACCCTCTTATAAAACTGAAATAAAATACTGAAAAGTGGGAACTGTGTGTTTGGCGTTTCTTTATAGACTATGGCTGGACATTTAGGTTGCATGTTAAATTTTAGATAGTTTGAGAAGTTGTTGTGGTTTTATAGTAGAGAAACACCACCAAGAAATGCGTGACAATGTCGAATGTGCTTTCTGTACGGAGCAGGTTGAAATGGAGTGAGATATTTGTGATGTCAAATTTCACACATTTATTGCTTTAAAGGGATAGTTCATCCAAAAATGAAGTTGTTCACTCTCATGTCGTACAAAACCTGTATATGACTCTCTTTTCTGTGGAACACAAAAGAAGATATTTTGAGAAATGTCTATTTGGTTTTGTGTCCGACAATGGACATCAACGGGGGCCAGTGTTGTTTGGTGACCAACATTCTTCAAAATATCTTCTTTTGTGTTCCGCTGAAGAAAGTCTAACAGGTTTGTACTAACAAGAACATTTCACATAATAGTTTTTAAATATGCATGTGGTTACGTAGTCTGAGGCTGTGTGAGAATAGCCTAACTCACCCAATTTATGATGATTAGTTAGATGATGTCGCGTTATAAGTCAGAACTGACAATAGAAACTGAAAATATGTCAATAAGAACGGCTTTATTGTTGTAAATATAGTCAATGAGTTAGAATACCTTCACTGTTGTCTTGAATCTCAAAAGGTAAGAGTTGTTTTTAACATGTAATTGGTGAATTTTATAATGATATGATGATCAGGTCTAACTGCCTTACTTTACCAATATTTAGCCTTCATTATTAGATAATCCACAGTGCTTTTACAAACATTGCAAAATGTTTACATATACACAAATACTATTGATGTCGTAATACAGGTATATAGGCTAAAGAAGTATAGGCTACGTATAATATTCGTTAATGCCGTATTACTCACTTACATAAGAACGTGAGTTGCGAGGTGCTTAAAAAATATATTCTTAAAAACTTCCTATAATTTATCTTAAAGGGGTCATATGACACGACTAAAACAAATATTATCGTTTGTTTCAGATGTTATGCAATTTGTACACTAGGGCTGGGCGATATATCGTACGATTCTTAAGGTCTTTGCACGTATGCGTTTTTTCGTATTTGGCTCTCGCTTGTATGGTGTCTCTGACTTGTTAAAAAAGTCCACTCAAAATCCTTGAGGGATGGAAAAAACGCAGAAAATTGAACCCAGTCCGAATTTTTTTATGACCGGCGAAAATATAGGAGGCGGTGTGTAAATGTGATTGACAAAATGTGAGGTTGTATTTATTTTTTTACGTGCCAAAATTTCAGGGCGCGAATTTCGTACTCCATATGCAATGGGTTTAATGTATTATTAATGTGAATCGCAGTATATATCGCCCAGCCCTAGTGTATACACGATTTAAGGTTAAAAAACGCTGTATTTTCCACATACCGTGTATGTTTGTATCTCCTCTTTGCCCCGCCTCTCTGAAACATGCATTTTTTTTACAAACCTAATTGCTCTGAAAAGCGAGGTGTGCTATGATTGGCCAGTAAACCAGTGCGTAGTGATTGGTCGAATACTGCAAGCCTGTGAAGGAAATGTAACGCCATATTTGGAACATCATTTTCCAAAGCAAATGTAATGACAGGTACGCCCACCTCACTTGCGTTTACATGTGGGCGGTCTTAGTCAAATCATAACATGAACTGTCAGATTTGTGTGGGTTTGGTTACACGAGGCGTTTCAGGCAGGTCTGGTGAGCATTTGCTTTTAGAAAGAATGCATATTTTGTTCCGACACTTAAATTTTTGCAATTTTACATGTCTAATACATGCATGGGCAACTCATAACACACCAAAGACACATGAAAAACACATATTCGCACCATATGACCCCTTTAAAAAAGTTATTATATTTTCTCAGCAGTTTTGTGAATCAGGTGTGTTCCTGTCTGAATTATAGAAGAATCTGATGGAACTGAATTGGTAGAGCTGTGGAAGTGTGTGCTGCTTGCATGAGTTACAGTATTCTGGGAAATGCCTTAATATTGTTCCTGCTGGTCCAAGAAAGCATTGTTGCAATCATGTGGTGTAATCCTGTATAATGGAGGATGTGTACAGGTGTTGATATTGTCTTTCAAGGTTTTGATCATAGTTTGTAACTTGTCAATGTAATCCTGTATGAGATAGGTGTTTCCTACACATAAAGTACCTTATATTTTAAAACTTTGTTGTGTGCATGTATGCGTAAATGGAGGGTCCACAAGACACTTGTGCCCAGGGGCCTTTGAATTCCTAGTCCGGGCCTGGATGTAGTTAACAGGTTTTTCATGTAAAAAGCAGATTAGATGTTACTCATATGAAGTTTATTAATCATGATCAATGAGTCCAAGTGCAGTTAATACACTTTTACACTTCCCGTACTGATTTTGGGGTGTATTCTGCATGATTCTTCACATTTACATACGGTAAAGTCTTGTAAATACAGTCGAGAATGCTGCTCTTTCATGCTGTGGTTTAAAGCATAGTCAAATTTGCCACCATGTTTACTAAACAACCATGCAAATACTGGAGGATGCGTACAGCTTTGTGATTGACAGCTGAAAATCTGTTTTCCTCTGAGTTTCGTTTGCCAAAGTATACACTAGCGTATTTAATCAAATCCATTATTTTGAAGGCTGATTTGTGCTTGGTGTTGGATCGACTTTGCTCTTCGTCTGTTGCAGGTATCTGTCTAGTAGTTCTCCTGAGCTGTACTATAGTAATCGCTCGCCCCTGCTGTCTACACCTGCGTCTGGATCGTCTTCCTTCATCCCCACGCCTCCCCCCAACCTGTCGCAGCTGCTCGTCCGCCAACAAATCCACAGAACACGCAAGGCCTCGCCCTCCTCGCTGCCTGGCCGACTCAACAGAGCCCTCTCTCTTGGAACGATCCCCTCCCTTGCACGAGCAGGTGAGTGCATGTCTGCTGCAGGATCGAATGAGAAAAAAAATCAGACTGAAGAGTAAATTTCATTTTTTTTGTTCAGTTTTCATTACTCGTATGTTATGCCTCATATCAAAAGAACGTCCATATCATAAGACAATAAAGGAAAAGGATTCATTTTTGTTATGTGTCAAATCCTTCATTTCGATTGTAAGGTTGGTAAAGTAAGGCAGAGTGCTAGTAGAGAGGCCCCAGGTGCTGTTCTGTGGAAGCAGTGCAGAGGTGCATGATGGGAAAGATATGGGTCACTGGCTGACAGACTGAAGTTACTTGGCTCACTCTTCACCCCAGACTGTGCCGCACCTAACGGGGGAATTCTGCCAACAGAAAGTGAACCGAAAGAAAGAAAACTGCGAAGAGTGATTGAGAAATAGTATGTTAAAGTTCTCCGTCTAACTGCATGCTAAGGGATTTTCCCACCACTGATTGGTTTTGAGTTAAAGGAAGTGACTTCTAGATGTTATTTGGTCCACAGATGATCTGTTTCATATTATGTGTAATTAGATTCACTTCTGTTTGCTCTGATTCCTGTGCTTGTTGCTTTAAATCTACTTGAATCAAGGATGCAAGTGGGCGAGAGGTACAATTTAAAGAACCATGTTTTTTGTGACTGTCATAAAATGTGACTGCATCAGCTGGGCTGTTGTGTCCTTCCTTGTAATGCTCACAGGCTTTTTAAAGCCAGGGATCAGGGATGATGTTGGGAGTGGTGTTTAAATGACTGTTGTGAGACGGTAGAAGAATCACGGTTTGTTTCATGTATGGATCTTCAGTCGAGACCAGATGAGATGGCACACTTTAGCCTCCTTTAATCAGATCCAACGGCGAGCCACCAGGTGTGTTAAAAATGCCAAAGCCTAGTGTTCACCTTCTTCATATTGATTTATTCGCACACCTTTATCCCCACATTGGCATTATAACTTCATAAATATGTAAGTTTTATATTTATTCAGTTAAATATGGTAAAAACGTTTAAACTCTTAAAGGGGTGGTGCAAGGGTGTGCATTCTGACTTTTTCACAATATTTAACGTGCTGTCTTCTCATGCTTAACATGGTCAACTTGTCAAAAAAGGAGTTGGGCGTATTACGTAGTATTTCTGTGCTCGACACACACCCCTAGCTATCGTATAGGTTTCTGAAAGTTTTTTCCGAAGATATAAAACATTTTTCATAGTCCCTTATCGGACATTTCTCCAGGAAAAGCACGCGGCACACCCACAGGTGAAGGAGAATTCGCAGACGTCACTTTCACCTGTGTGCCGGAGAGAGAGAGCATACGTTCGCCAAGTTAAAGTATTTGTTAGTTCACTGCATTTAGGTGATGAATGTTATATAAACGATGGATATACCACTGGATTTGGAGATCATTTGAAACTGATATATGGAGCCGCCCCAGCGCTTAAAGATGCCCGACATGTACCGCATCAGTGAAACTGATGTCTGTGTTTTGTTGACAAGGGGTATGCACGTGCCTTAGTTTGGCCTACCCCTCCCCCCCGCATTGCAGCGTATGCTTCGGAAATAATCGTACAGCTGTATCTATTTTATAAATGTGATCAAACTAAATGCTCTTCGAAGATACAAAGTATACAATACTACTCTATAGGTACTCAAGATTCATATGAGATTGGCATATACCGCGTTCGTTACGACCGCTTTAAAGGGACAGTTCATCCAAAAATTCGGTAATCATTTACTCGCCCTCCGGTTATTTCAAACCGGATCAAACTTTATATACATTTATTTGGTCTGATGAACACAGAGAAAGATATTTGGAAGCCATTGGTTACGAGCATTCTTCCAAATATCTTTCAATGTGTGCATCAGAACAAAGGAATGTTAACAGATTTTCAGCAACTCGAGGCTGAGTAAATGAAGACAGAATTTTTGGGTTAACTGTTCATTTAAGAAAATTCTTCCGTCCCAAGCATTATCGTATCACTCATCTCCTGCTTCTGAACGCAAGATTTTGTGAAAGTCATTCATGTCAACAGTGTCCTGTACCTGCTCCATGATGTACATCCACCCATCTGCTCTGTAACGTTTACTGGTGTCATAGGGAAGCTTATTCATACAGTTGCAGCTGTGTTGGCTTCATATGGAGACATTTCTGGAATGACAGCATAAAAGTGTGAAATGATTTAACATTGCAGTTGGATGTGTGTTTCGTTATTTAAAAGTTGCTTGGAATTTCTGTTCCTTGTATCAGAGCTTGTGATGCTCTCATATTTCAAGGAGGTTTGCAGGGAATTGTTTTAAATATGTCATTGAACATAAAAGTCTGATTCATTTACATTTGCAAACCTTGATAGTGTTCAATTTTTTGCACATTTCAGGACATTTTTATCCATGTGTTGTTGATTATTTTGCTAAAATTTTCTCTTTTAGATTCAGGTTTTCTGTTCAGTGGAAGCCGACCGTCCTTACAATTTAAAGACTCGCCACCTTCAGGTAATGAATAATCTCATCTTTATAACCTGAAATAAACCAGAACTCTCTTTTGATAACATCCTTTTGACATAAATGATTCTCCAGTCAAATCAACATTCGTGGATTTTCTCTTATCAAATAGACTACTACTCCCTAAAGTCTGGAAGTCGGCCCTCCTCTCCTGCACCCTCCCCGACCCCTTCAGTTGCGGGTTCAGTCACTTCAACCTCCAGCTCCGCCAGGCAGCGCCGGCCCCTTATCAGCCCAGCAAGGCTCAACATCGGTGGGCAAAAGCTGCAGCTCTTTCCCTCTCCTCTGGAGACGTTCAGTTCGGTCTCACCACCTCACTTCCTGCCTGAGCAGAGCCATGTGCACGGTGGAGGATTTTTGCCTGATGTGCCACACTTCCATTCACACAATAATGGTATGGTACAGATTTTTATTAAACCTTTTTTTTAACAAAGAGTAGTTCACAAAAAACAATTAGGTCCACTTTTATTCAGCCGTATGTGGTTCAAAATCAGTATATGACTGGAACAAAAAAGAAGATATTTTGAGAAATGTTTCGGTGGTTTTGTATCCATACAATGGAACGTTACCAAGGTTCTTCAACATGATGTTGCTTTGCTCAGAGTTCTCAAATTTAATGTATATTATCATTCTACACCCAGGTTCACTCATCGATGAAGGCAGTGTGTTTGAGCATGCTGTGAAGCGCATGGGCAGCTCCTCTGGGTCTTCAGACTGCCATGCGGACACAACGACAGGAAATGAAACTGACAGCCAGTCTGAATGGAAAGGTAAGTTGATCACAACTTCACCAACTGTTACTCTGTTTTGCATAGTTTGTATATATTTAGATTTTTTTTGTCTTCTCAGGTTTTCTGGGTTTGTCCCTCTGGCCCGGGTTATTGTTCGCCAGCATGACTATCAACATAAGCTTCATCTGCTTCTATTTATATTACATCTGGAGATGAAAATGTGGGCCAGGCCTCAGAAGTTAGAGGTCACACTCATCCGCAATGTGCACCGGTCTATCCCCTTGCTCCATTCGTCTGGATTCTTTTGCAGGAGAGACAAGGAGAACTTTTCTCTTGCGACGTTTGCTGCTATCTGACATACAGAAGTGTTGTTTACTGGCAGAACCTGCGTAGTGACCAGATCTTGTTCTCATAAACTCGCTGGGATTCTATTCTGCGTGTCAAAGTATGACGCTTGCTTTGTATCAACATGTTGTTTGTGCATGTTTAAGAATCATTTGTTAGTATTTTTAAACACTGGATGTGTGTGAGAATGAGCGTGCTGTTTAATTTAACGGATGAATGTTGGCCACATGATTGTATCTTGATTACACACTCATCTGGCTTCTTCGCCAGTTACTGGTTTATATGTTTTTTTATCCTACATCCTCCGAGGACCAGGTCACATCATTCTCATATTGATGTTAAAGGTGCATACGTTTGTGAGGTGCAATATGTTTGTCATGTGAGACTCTGATAACATTAGTTTAGATGTGTTTTTGCGTAGAGTTTTCAGACTGTCCCTTTGTTTTATTCATTCACGCCACATGCATCATGACTCGGGTCTCAGAAGGAAAACGAGATAATGTTGATATTTTGTACATAAAAATGTGTATCAGTATTGCCAGATTAAAATAAACCATGTAATGGTTACATGATGGATTTGGTGTCTTCTGTATGATATCTATTGTTTCAGTGAAACATTTTCGTGCAAAAACTATCTATTGATAATAAAGGCAATCCTTACATTCCATTAAAATCTGTGAACATTCATGTATCAAACAAAAGAGATTTAGGTATGTAGTGTTTTACCTTTGTGATGAATATTACTAGATTCTGTAGCGCTTTGTTGTATTTTCATGAACACATTTTGAACAGAAGTCATTAAGATGATGGTTATGAAAGCAACTGTGTTCTTCAGACCTTTATTATTTGTGATTATTAGAAAATATATTTTTTCTATGTGAGTCACATGATGGGTAACATTTACTTGTTTTTGCATTTTATCTTTCTGAAATTAATTCATAATGGCAAATCACATAAATTAAGCATTTGTCATGTTGCTGATTTTTGAGAAGAATAGAAATGTCTGGTTTTATTGTTTACCTAAGCCGTGTCGGTGACATTTGGCGATATTTCTCATACTTGACTATTTCTATTACTAGATATTATATATATTAAAGATGTGTTACAAGTCCCAGAAATCTCTGTGTCATATTATTTAAATTGGTTTTATTTTAATAGGTTATACTAGTACCTAAAGTTGATGTACTGGAATAATTTTACATTCAAATGTAATGTAACTATAACAAACACAAGAAATCCATGTGAATTTTGAAGAGTACACCAGAAGTTTACGAGTTTATCTTTCGCCTTCACTGGTTCAGTGTCGACAGCTTGTCTACAGAGTCAATGATAACAATCTCAGTTTTTCCAGCATATTGTGTTATTTTACATCTGAGTGTGGGTGGTTGAGAGATTACAATGCTTTCGATGTCTATTTCCACAGAAATACAAAAGATGATTTGAATTACAAAGCAGCAATCCATTTTCCGTTCTGAAGATAGAGATTATTGTGCAGCAAATAGATATATTTCCTTTAAAAAGGAAATGAAGAGTCGAGGCACGTTTTTTTATTGCACTGTAGTTGCCAGTGTATTTGTCTACACACATTAGTCTTATTCAGCGTGGATGAAACTTGAATGGGAAATTCCAAAAAAGGGCAAGTCAACACATGCATCCTGCTGTAAGAATGTTTTACAATGTTTTAAGACAATCATTCAGACTGAGAACATTAGTTTGTGGTTAATTTAATGTGCTTTTGATATCAAGAATGCCATTCAAACAAATTGTTGCGATGTTTTGATATTTCATGAATTCCAACCCTAAAAACGTATTGTGTTTTTAGACCTCTTATTATTGTAAACTTTGCTATCCATGCTTAGCATGTACTGAGGTTGTTTCACGTACATGGATTATCTTAAATCAGGACTAGGCCTTACATTAGGTTTGAAATGACAAGACATTGAGTAAATGATGACAGAATTTTAAAACGCAAATAAAAATACCGAAGATAACCTTTCATCTGATGTTTTAATGATGATGATCTTTCCTGAAGCTCAGTGGTAAGAGCATTGCGTTAACAAGCAAGATTGTGGGTTCGATCCCAGGGGATTACACATACATATAAATGTATAGAATAAAGCAATGTAATTCGCTTAAAAGCGTCTGCCAAATGCATAAATGTAAATGATGATGATTATTGTTTACAAACACAGACAATTCAAAATGTCAAACCATGAATTCATCAAAATGTTACAACTGCGGTGCTTAATAACTGATATGATATTTTTGGTCTTAAAACCTGCTATAGGTTTCCAAACTAGCTTTACACATACATTGACATACTGTATAAACTTTGTTTGTCCTCCTTCAATCTTTGATCGGACAGTTCACAAAATGTATTTGTTATATAGACATGTGCATTCCACCAAGTCCAAACATTTTATTCTAAATAATTGTTCATTAATGAAGAGAAGAATAATAGGAGAGGTAGAATAAAATAGAAGGTCAATAAAAGCATCAGTCTGGTGTATTTGTCAATCTAAACCGACTGATCTTTCGATTTCAGTGATTTTGGCCTTACGCACCTGCGCATGTTGTCTTTGGTAACCGAACATCAAAGAACTGTTTACAGTAACAAATAAGAACCAGACAAAACACGCCCGCGACCCTCTTTCATGTTAAATCTGCGAACTTTTGACCCGGCAACCAGAAAAAGCGGCCCGTGGGAAAAAGAGAACGGAGGCAGGACAGGTGGGCGGGGTTTAAACGGACCTGTAGCACACCTGGCCAATTTCATCCTTACTCATGTGGAGGGCAGAGAAGAGCGCTGGATCTGACCTATAGATGCATCCATACCGAGTGGACTTACCAGCTGTCAGTATGGATAACTGTGCGGGAACCCATCACTCCCATGCCGCCGTGTCTTCAACTGGGGATAAAAGCTCCGGGTGCGAAGACAGACCCGCTGGAACCCACGCGCACGAAAAGCCACCTTATTCATACGTGGCCCTTATTGCGATGGCCATCAAAGACAGCGAGGATAAAAAGTTGACCCTGAACGACATCTACAGCTTCATCGTGTCCAAGTTTCCGTATTACGAGAAGAACAAAAAGGGCTGGCAGAACAGCATCAGACACAATCTGAGTCTGAACGAGTGCTTCGTGAAAGTGCCCCGGGAGAGCGGAGGGGAGAGGAAGGGTAACTTCTGGACCCTGGATCCATCGTTTGAAGACATGTTCGACCAGGGCAACTACCGGAGAAGGAGGCGCGTCAAGAGACCCTACCGACCACCCACTTTAGCGTATTTACCGGGAGCCCCTGGATTTAATTTCAACGATTCTTACTGCCTGCAACCAGAGCACGTTTACTGGCAAACCCCGTTCAGCAGCACCCCCTGGAGTCAGCACCATTCCGGTTCTCCAACGCTCCAGCCAATGTTCGGTAACGCGCGCCCTCTCTCGCCAAACGATTACGCCAACTCTCCCGTGAGTTATTACCATGGTCACCATCACCTACACCCTTCGTACAGATCGTACCACCGGCACCCGAGCGCTATGATGCCTTTGAGCGCGCACACGTACAGCGGGATGACCCCGCCGGTGAGTCCGGGCGCGAGCTCCATCTCCACCTGCAGCTTTACGCAGCATCCAAGCAGCCACATTGAAGTTGTGCATCATCCATATGAGTGATGGACAGATGCGTGATGACTGATTCATATCGGCAGTTGTTATTTTCACAATGTTTGCCTGTTTTTCCTGGAAATGTTTTGCGTTCCTTTCCTATTGTTTCTGAATTTCTGAGTTTGATATTAAGTTAGGTGCAAAACTTGTTTCGTATCAAATTTGCCATTACGGATTTATTCCATAAGCATCCATTCGTGATTGTGACAAAAACTGTTCGCACTTTGTTTAAACCAAAATAATTTATTTCAACAAATGTTCGAAGCATCAAGTCGCTAAAGCATATTTCGGTCCGTTTGTTTACCGTTGTGTTGACATCATTATATGGATTTACGATTGGGATGGCAATTTTACTGTATAAAATAAGTTTGTTAACGAAGTCTTGTTTAAAACTGGTTTACAAGAGTAAGCTACTAAACATTCGATTGTGTATCGTCTCTAAATATGTGTTTTATATATTGAATAGAGGTTTATTGTGTCTGGAATTTAAAAATATTTTTCTATGCAAATGTTCGTTACTTGTTTGAGTTTTTCTCTGATAAAATGTTGAAAGCTACTGTTGGAAGCACGATTCTTTCATTTATTTAACACTGTTAATGATTCTTATATATGAATATAAATAAAATCAGCATAAAAGCAGAGTAATAATAACACGTATATCTTATATTTTAACTGAAATCAATAGAGTACTTAAATAAAAAAACAAGACCACATTTAATTGTTCCTGTCACAAGTCTCTTGATAGTGTAATGGCGCCACCCTGCGGCCACATTTGATATTTTCTCTAAAATCAATTATGATATTTTTCACTCAATAACTGTTCAGCTCTGTCTTTTTTGCTCCTAGATTTTACTATAAAACATTTTATGACATAATATTAATTCTTATTCAATTAAAATGTGAAAGGGGAACTTTGACTTAACTAGTGGTTAACACGACTAGGTAAAATTTGGTCTTTTCCTTGTAATTGTACTGTAATTGTAATCTTTTCTTCCCACTGACTCCAAATTGAGTTAACGGTGTGATGTGTATGATACCGACTACACCTTAATTTAGCCATTTACTGTACTCAAGTGCCACTGATCACAAACAAACTGTCATCATTTCATAATATTATGGAACTGGAAATGCTCAGTGATGATATTGCATACGTTTGGATTTCCCATCATCTCCAGTTACTTCCCTCCGGTGATTGGGTGTCTGGCAGAGTGGTGCACTTCGCCCTGCAGTGACTGGTGGGTAGTGGTTGAAGGTGGGCGGATGCGGTCGCAGGGGTCTTGGCTTTATTTGACTGTGAGTTTCTGTTCTGCACACACACTTCCTGTTTTCACAAGCTGTGGGCTGCTTTACTCTCAATGATGGCGTTCAATGTTATCACCATTTTACCACCAGAGTCTGACTGCAAATGTCTGAAGAGATTAAGCTATTCAACAGCATGTGGTCAGTCACACGCAGTTCCAGATCTTCCATCCAATAGTGTTTAAGGGAGCCAGAGATGGTGTGAGAATTATAAACCTACTCCAATTAGTAAATAAGATTGTTAAAGGGCTCTATCATTTTATGGAAGCAGTTTCAGCCTTTACTAGACGTCTCAGTGAGAGCAGACAGCTTCTTTTTTTTGAATGACTGGTGCTGTTGAGTGACTTCCCCACGGGCCCATAATCGTAATTCTCTGGCATTTGCATCCAGAAATAGAGCTTCCTCTACTCACAGGAAGACAAGTCAGTAAAACATTTTTAAAAATGAAGAAAAAAATCGGCTTGCACGTAAAATACGCGCAATGCACGAAAAAACGCGCAAATGCACGAAAATACGCGCAATGCACGTTAATAGATTTAGAGATGTAGAGGTTTCAAAGGCATGCAGAATATACATACAGTATTTTTGCTTTGAGTTTTAATGCAGAATTTTTAAATATAAAGCATCATAGTGGACAAGAATAAAATTGAGGAATGCATAAAATAAAAAGTATTAAATTAAACAGTCACGATGAATATTACGGATGGGAATAACAACAAACGCAGTTTTTATTCGACTGCAGCGTATGAAAACGATCGACGAGGAAGCCAGACGACGTGCGTCTGAGGAACAGTTAGGGACCGTTGATATTGTTTCACCCCCTCGTGAAAAATGCAAACATTTATAGCGTTGGCACGAAATTACATTTTAAATGCACTGTGTACTTTCAATGTTTTCTGACAACGACGCCATTCATAAGAGAATATAAATCTAACTGTGAATTGTCAATAGGAGTCATTGAAACGAAATAACAAAATATTATGTATGTAGACGATACCTCGGTATAATATCGCATGAGAGGTGGCGAGAGAAATAGAGAGGCACGGGTGGGAGGGAGGACGAAAGAGAGAGAGAGAGAGAGAGAGAGAGAGAGAGAAAGAGGAAGAGAGGGTGTAAGACCACGCAACTATGTTGACGATCCCTACGAGTTAGAAACGCACGGTGTGCAACGCGCAGTGCAGACAGGCACTTTATCACCTCAAGCCGCCAAAGGATTATAAACACTTCAGCCTCAAAACAACCAGATCCTTTAAATACCTGCGTACGCATCGGTGGCCAGAATTAACGCGTCCGGAGGATATAACATTTCTGTGTCACAGTAAAGGAGCATCGCTTGATTTTGAAGATGGTGAACAAATGAATCAAACAACCGGTGAGGCTTGAACGCAAGTTCACATTTGTTTCGCATCACGAGAATCCTCAGATGTGCATTTGAGCGATTTGTGATGTCGGACGCAAAAACACCTGCTTTTTTTAAACGCATCATCAATAACAAGCGCATTTTGATGGCAACGTATGCAGCTCGTATATACGTATCGAGTTCAAGGTATGGTAAAACCTGCTTTATGAAATGAGATAAGAGATGATGTGCGCCACGTTTCTCGGATATTGGCCCTCCGGTCGGCTTTGTAACCCTAGACTGTAACGTTAAGACAATTTATCAGAGAGCCGCAGGCAGCGTGTGCTTTATACACGGACAAATAATATTATATGATGAATACAACGTAATATGATATAACCTCGTAGATAAAGACTGTATGTCATGTGTAAAAGTGACCTATTAACATTTGCACGAGAACAGATGTTTATGATACGTGCGGCATTTTCTGCGGAGAAAGTCAAACGCAACTGTGCAGGATGAAATAAGCTGTGACACATGTATCAATTGGCATTTATTTTGACACATCCCCTAGTCTGAACCGCTCTCTTTGACCTTAATCGAATCATTGGGTTGGTAATTTATATTAGGTTGGTCCTTTGCTACACATTTACAAGCGACATTTCCTGTTAGGCAGCATATGTTCGACTCTCTTTTCGCCGAATATTAATCGAGGTCCTTGAGGTCACTCCCTGCCTCTTTGTAAACAATTGAATGGTTTGTAATTTCATGTATTGTATCACTTGATCTGTGCTGAAGTGTCCGTCTGTGTTCAGCGGTGGGCTCAGCTGTAGATGAGTTTCCTGCATCATGCCGCCGGGGGTCTTCGGCATGCAGGATGTGTGGGAGAGAGAGGGTCGGCAACAGGTCAACATGGAGTTCCTCCTCCCCACGGGAATCTACCTCAGCTTTCCCGTAGCGTGTAGTGACACCATCAGTACTATCAAGAAGGTGAGGAGATCCCTGATGGCATACACTTTGTGGTTGAGAAAGTTGCCTGTGATGGTTGGTGAATTGTTCCCTAACTTTAAATATTGTTTGTCTTGGGAATGGTTTCTGGTCTAGCTGGTTTTCGAATAAACTCTCAAAGATGAAAGTAGATAAAAGTGTCGCTTGTGACCAAGACATAAACCATTGCAACACATTTTAACATTGATGGCATGTGGCTTAGATGTTGTGGAAGAACGCCAAGGATGAGCCTCTCTTCAGTGCGCTGAGTGACCCTGATGCCTACGTCTTCACCTGCATCAACATGACAGCGGAGCGGGAGGAGCTGGAAGACGAGGGGCGTCGCCTGTGTGACGTCCAGCCCTTTTTGCCCATTCTCAGGCTGGTGGCTCGGGAAGGGGACCGAGTCGAGAAGCTCATCACCACCCAGATCAATTCGCTCATTGGGAAAGGTCCGTTTCACGCCGCAGATATCAGAATGTACACGTCAGGTCGCAATGGAAAAGCTTTGCAATTGCTCACCAATGCAACAGATTAATGTGGTTTGGGCATTTGGGATTCTAGTGTAGATGTCTTTGAGGAAGAGTCAATATTAGGCTGTGATATCTATGTATCTGGATACACATATGACGTATTTTTGCATTTGACAGTGTAATCGTTTGTCTGCATAACCATGCACTCGTACTTGCACACCAAGTATTTAGGCAAAATGAAAATTCTGTCATCATCTTGTCATTTCAAACCTGCATGGCTTTCTTTTGCAGAAAGTATTTTGCAGAACATTAGCGAGCGACAGCAGTCGCCCATTCAATTCTATTGTAGATACACAAAATCAATGCAAATGAAACCAGCCTTGCTCGGTTACCAACATTCTTCAAAATATCTTATT
Organism: Triplophysa dalaica; assembly: GCF_015846415.1. Classification (NCBI taxonomy): domain Eukaryota; kingdom Metazoa; phylum Chordata; class Actinopteri; order Cypriniformes; family Nemacheilidae; genus Triplophysa; species Triplophysa dalaica. The sequence continues at coordinate 3,273,243 of NC_079561.1, forward strand.
TTGTCTTCTGCAGAAGATAGAAAGTCATACAAGACAAGAGGGTGAATAAATGAAGACAGAATTTTCATTTTTTGGGGAACTATCACTTGGAAAGAAATATGCTTCCCTTATCATTTGATTATTGTCTATTTAAAAAAATAAGTGTTTTAGCAACTGCATATGGTCCTAAAACTTTAAACTTTGTCTGCACAGGAAATCACGAGTTTGACTCTCAGAAGAACCACGAAGTCAACGAATTCCGAACCAAAATGCGGGCGTTTTGTGAAGAGCGCGCTCAGGAGCGTCAGATGTTGCCATGGGATCAGTGGATGGAGTACAACTTTCCTTGTGAATTGGAGCCGTGCTCTATAGCGTCACACTCTGGGACATCACGTAGTGTTAAAAAGTTCTTTGTCAATGTGAAGTTCGAAGGCAGTGAGGTGAGAGATGTCTCTGAAATGTCTGAAATTTTAATTTCTATTACTGTACAATTTAACCTCCGTGAAACGCGTTACGTGTTCTTTTCCTTTGTGCTGACAGTGTGAAACGGGTTTTGTTGTTATTTAGCCGCAAAACATGCAAAATCTAATTTTAGACTGGCACGTTTTTTGCCTCAGATATCACAAGAGTTAGGAGACGTTTTGACACGTTGATGATGTCACTATAAGCAACATCTGCAGGCACACAACGAGTGACCCAGTTTTTCGGAGCCGTTCATAGTATTTATATGTGCTGCCTGTCGATCCCCCACCCACTCTATATGAATGTCATGTACTTGTGTGCTTCAACCGTGTCATGAGAAAAACTCCACCAACACTTGTTTTCGTATTGCATGACATGGATCAAAAGCAGAAATAAAGCTGCAGACAAAAACTATTGCTTTGTGAGTAATTAATCTTACTATTGTGAGTGAACACTTGTTATGAGGGTGACTTCTTCTTTTTTAGTATCACTTGAACAGCGTTTCTCCGTCTCTTTTGAACCATGAGCTTCTTTCGTAATCGCAAACTGTTTGCGGCCCCTTAAAAAGACAAGAAAGAAAAGTAATTGGATTCACTCTGTCTGGGAAATTCTGTCATTAAATAAAAGGGACGGTTCAACCCCCAAAATTTTTTTGTCATCCCTCAAGTTCCAGATCGGTATATAAATATATTTTTCTCGATTAACGTGAAGAAAATATTTGGAAGGATGCTTGTTACCAAACAGTTCTTGGTCACCGTTGGCTACCATAGTAGGAAGAATTACAATGGTAGTCGAAAGTGCCCCAGAACTGTTTGCTTTCCCACATTTTTCAAAATATCTTCTTTTTTTGTCTGTTCAAAAAGAAAATTTATAACGCCATTTTTCTCACTATAGTAGTCAATGGGGGCCAAGAAAGGTTTGGTGACAAGCATTCTTCCAAATATCTTTCTCTGTGTTCATCAGAACAATGAAATTTATACTGATTTGGAACAACTTGAGTTTGAGAAAATAAAGACAGTTTCAATAAACCTCTAAATATGCTCAATATTCTTCAGTATATATTTTTATATATTTTTTTATTTCAGTATTTTTGGGAATAAAATGCTTAAACCCAGAACCATTGTGGTGTTTTTAAAAAATATATTGTGTTATGTTGTAGTGTTGGTGCGTTTTTTTTTTTTAAATCAAATGTCATAATATACATTTTAGAGCTGATTTGGTTTGATTCATCGAATTCAATTCTGGACCCCACGAGTGTGCAGACCCCAGTTTATAAAACTTCATAAAATATGAATTCATGCATTCTGTATTTGCTCCTTATAGGAGACCTTCGTTCTCCAGCAAGTTCATCAGGACCTACCCATAGCCCTAAAGCAGAACGCCCTGAGAAAGAAATCCACCGTGTTTCGATCTGCAAAGCAGGACAAGCCAGAGGATTACACCCTGCAGGTTAACGGCAGATTGGAATTCATTTATGGAAAATATCCTCTCTGCCAGTTTGAAGTAAGTCTGTGAAAATCAATAAACGGCTACATATGACACATCTACCTTTGGTATTTTCTCTGCTCGTTTCTTTTATATTTCAATTCGCTGCAAGTTAAAGTGTTTTCAAGCTTCTCTGTGGCCTTGATTTAAATATGTGGTAAAGTAGAAGCACTTCACAAGTCTGGAGCAGTTGTTGGTTTTGAAACTGCCAGTACCTGCAGAGATGAGTCATAGATCTTCAAAACATCAACTGCATTGAGGATAATATGATTTCGTCTAAATGAACACGGCCGCAGGATCAAGACGATTACTGCAGTATCTGGTCTGGTTTTTATAGTCTAGATTTAAAAAAACAGGTACTGATAAAAGCAGTGGTACCTCTGCTGCGTTTCCATCCTGTACTGTAAGAAATCATGGCAAATGGTATATCATCAGATACGATCGCTGTGTATGTGCTGTACTTTACCTTATATATTGTTTTTGACAATAATCTTTACTAGTTAAAGTCAGGTGACTTGAGGGATTGTTGATTGATTGAGTGTAATGTAAAGAAGAAGCAGGATCGGTTTGGGTGTATCTCTCTTGATGGCACCGTAGCTCAATGTGTCTGGAGGCCATGTGCTAGTATTGTAACCATGACTTATTTCTTTCTTCTTCCTTTTATTTAGTATATATTTTCGTGTTTGCACGGAGGTATTACTCCACATCTGACTATGGTGCATCATTCATCCATCTATAAATATCAGGAGGAACAGGGTGGCCTCAGTAATCAGGTGTCCAGAAGCCGCGCTCAATCCAAACCGCCCCCTCTGCCTCTGAAAAGGGTGAGATTGCACTTTTACACCAGAACACAATCTGTTATTAACATGGGAACTACTTATCATGTTCCTCTTTTAGCTTGTTTTGTAGTGCCGACCCCGCTGAACTCATTTTAAAATCATTTACTCTTTGGTAACCGTTTGGCCATTTGTGACCTCTACATGGAAGTGTTTGGAATTAATGAGTCGGAGCATAAAATGCACATCTCGCTGGTTGTGTAGGTTTGATAAATCGTAAAAGTGTAATGCTAAAAGAATAATATTTTATTTGATTAAAATGTCACCCATGTGCAACATCAAGGTTGTGTACCTTTAAAAATTGAACTGCCACATAAAAATATATAAAAATTCACATTTATTCTTCTCACATCGCATATCTTAAATATTTAAATGAGATTAATATGTTATCCACCTCTGTGATATAAAGGAGCTGTAAGATATATTAAAATGATTTATATATGCTTATCGCAATAACTAAATTCTTTTTTGAGAATCATTTTGAGACCGATTCTTTCTTTTCCCAGAAAAAATGTGAAACAAGAAATTATGTTGTTATTTATTGTGCAAATAACCTACTAAATCAATTACAGTTAATAGTCATTATTTACATTTTTATGCATTTGAGTCGGCACATTCAACTTATGTCAAAAGTTAATCGCGCGTAACATCCAACCATTAAAACTTTTTCTATTTTTCTATTAAGGACTGCAAGTCAATATTTATAATTGGGCATTGGAATAAAAATAGTGCTTGAACATTTCTTGTCAATAAGTGATTTAGAAAATTCTGAAAAAATACATTGTACAGTTTTTAGATATACCTTAATATAATTGATCACATGTCGTATATTGCATCATCTAGCGAGTTATTGCATTTTTTTTCAGTATCGAGCAGCTCTAGTGCTGTGTTGAAGAAACTTCTACTGTACATTCTGATGTATGTGGTCTGATGCACAAGACTTTTCAATGAAAGCATGTTTACTGTGCTGAATTCAATGCTCGGTTTATTGGTTTAGACTCACACATGCGTTTCCCCTTCTTTCTTTTTGGTTTTGTTCTCTCTGTAACTGAAAAGCACGCTCGCATGCGCACACAGATGCAACCCCACACCTGCTTTTTAACTTAGAACTAAAATGCGAACAAAGCATAAAAATGTTTCATTTTACAAACAAATTCGCTTTTTTCTCAACAGCAAAACACATGTTCGCTGTGGTCCATCCAGGAGCCGTTCTACATACATCTCTTACAGGGCAGTCGGGTGAATGCGGATGAGGGCATGAAGGTAAGCGTGCTGTTTTGTTTGGTTGTTTGTTTGTCTGTGTGTGAACTTTGTTGGTAGGATGCAGTTATGTTGTTTACCATCTCAACTGTGGCAGGTAGTGAGGGGTGAAATCATGAACGCTGTGGTCATGTGACCCTGACCACATATTTCCCATAATTCATCAGAAGCGGTTGAGCGAAACATCAAAACAGGAAGTGGGGAGTGACTATCTGGCTGTACGGCTCTCTCTTGAGCCTAAAATTCTTAGAAAAGGCCAGCTCTGCTGCTCGTGTTTAACACTTGTATCATTTTGTTTTTTGTACGACAACAATGCAACAAACTGTCATTAAGACAGGTTTATACTGATAAAAACAGTCATGAGAAATTCATGCTAACTCAAATCTTCATCTAGCATGAGGAACAGTTTTTGCAGTGATGGACGGTGTTGAATTGCTTTAATGGCATGACTATGCATTTTATCGTATAAAATCTTCAAGTGTTGTTCTCAAAACAACTTTTCAAAATAAGATGTTTTTAAGAATGTTGGTTACAGAAATACCATTGGTCCCCATTCGTTTTTACTCTACAAGTCAATAGGGACCAACTGTTTTCTGTTACCAACATTCTTATAAATATCTTCTTTAGTGTTCTGCAAAACAACGAAAGTCATGCAGGTTTGAAATGTCAAAAGGACGAGTAAATTATGAATGGTCTCAACCAAAACTTTTCCATATGCACGTGAAAATTGAAATAGGTATGAGGTATTAATGCTTCTGGTTTGTACATTTTATTTCACAGAAATTTATTTATTGTTATTAAATACATTCTGTCAGAATTGAGGCTATATATAAAGTTTTCATAGCACTGGAATTGCCCCTATGCTACTGAAACATTTCTACCATTCTTGTATTAAAAAAGATGTGAACTAAATAAAATAAAATATTATATATGAAAACAGATGAAGAAATGTTGTTTTAGTTAATATATTATTTAAATTAAGACATCTCAACTTTCCCATTTCCAATCGTCCTAAAATGAGAGTAGAAATTTTATTTAAATCTACTTTCATTATATTATTGAGCCCTGCCTTAATGTGTGTCACTGTGGCAGCTGTTCTCTTGTACACATCACAGTTACTAAAAATTATATATTAATACAAATAATGAATTATATATATTAAAATATAAACTCGGAGGATATAGATCACTGAAATTCTCGCAATGTATGGACTTTTAACATGAACTTTACACTTACTGTACTGATATACAGCACTCGTGACAACTTTCCCATCTAACAACTATCCTTGGTTTCTACCGCATGCAAATGTATTCCCACTAGACGCTTATTCACTTCCTCATTTACTACATTCATTCATGCATAATTTCATTTTCAGAATAATGAAAGTTCCCTCTAAAACTGTATCTTAAAAGCCCTGTTTTAAATGAAGATGATTTTCTGTTTCTCAGCTGGTGGTTCAGGCCGGCCTCTTCCACGGCAGTGAGCTCCTTTGCAAGGTGGTGACCAGCAGTGAGGTCAGCGTTTGTTCTGACCCTGTATGGGACCAGAAACTGGTGTTCGACATCAGCGTTAGTGACCTGCCTCGCATGAGCCGCCTCTGTTTCGCCCTCTACGGCGTCATTGAAAAGACCAAGAAGCGACCTACCAAGAAGAAGAACAAACGTGCGGTATGTTTCAGCTCAATTGCGTCACTTACAGTATCCGATAAAAGACATATGAACAAGAACAAATGCTTCACTTTGTGTTTTTTATATGCTGAATACATTTTATAGAGTCAAAAAATATTCATTATAAAGGGGGTGTTTAGATCTGAGATGCACAAACATAAACATGCAAACTCCACTTAGGAATTCAATAGAAAAAATGATCCCATCAAATATTTCAGGAAGTCATATCAAAATAAAACGATATGCAGTTAGAGCACTTTTAAAAGACAAAGAAACTATACAAGACAAAGAAAGGCTGGCAAACACTGGTTTAAGTGGCAGACAAGTCTTGTTTAATAATATAATTTCTCATAAAATACCCATCATGATGCAATACCCAAACCCCTTATAACAGGATGTTGTGGTCCAGTGCCTACTCAATGTGAGTAAATGTTTGGAAATATCAGTTAAAGTCAAATCAGAACACACCGTCACACATTTTTTGTTTGTGTTAAATAGCGTGCAGTGTCAACTGAAGCCGCAGTGTTGAAATTTCCAGGTGTCAAAGTGTGTGTGTATGTGTATGTGTATGTGTATGTGTATGTGTATGTGTATGTGTATGTGTATGTGTGTGTGTGTGTGTGTGTGTGTGTGTGTATGGTGGGCTGCTGTGGCTCAACGCCAACACACGCACTTCTGCTTTCAGTATTACTTCTCTTTCAGTCAGCTAAAGAAGTCTACATGAGTGTTAAATGACAAAAGCATCAGTGTATGCATCTGTTGTCCTCACATTGTTGTGGGAGATGGATGTATTTGACTATCTTTATATTGAACTGTATAGGCACTACAGATAAAATATTTAAGGTCACTAAAACTTTTCTGTTGTTTACTTTATTTACTTTACTATGTTTACTTTATCCCATCTGCAAGCCACATAGATAAAATATATGCTTTAAAAAAGAGGTAAGCATTTTTTGTGGATGTCACCCATTAACTGGGTGATAAAATAATGTTTATCTACAATAAATATAAATGTACTGTATGAGGTTAAAAAACAATGAATGGCATCATTTTAAATAAACATTAAACATGCACGGACACCACACAATGGTTAAATTATTTTTGCAGACAAAATGTTTTAGTCACACAAACTAAAATAAGAAACTGAAGTGCATCACTTGGTCTAAATATTGATCAAAAGCAGCGATTGAGTCGATCGTTATACCTTTAATACTTTTTTAAAATGCATTAAAGAGTAAATTTCACACATTTTCTTAAGTCACAACATACAGTAATTCTCAAAGTTATTTTATTGTTTGGTGTGTGCACTTTTCTTTGAGAATCTTTAGTTAAGTTCTATAAACTAGGTTGTTCTTTGCGGCCCAGTTTTTTATTACATGTGGAATGACTGTAATGCCACGGTTGACTTAAATGTACAACTCTGACTATATATGGAAAAGTACATTTAAAAAAAAAAAGGTGCTTCAAAAGTTTCTTTGATCCCATAGAAGAACCTTTTGGTAAAAACTTTTAACATCTGAAGAACCTTTCTGTTTCAAAAAAAGATTTGTTGTTGCAAAAAAGGTTCTTCAGATTATAAAAAAGTAGAAAGAGATTTTCTTTAAAGACCCTTTGGCTGAGTGGTTCTATGTGAAACCAAAAATGGTTCTTCTATGGCATAAGGAAGAACCTTTTAAGCACCTTAATTTTGAAGATTTTATCGCTGCTGCTGTATTTATGCAACATATTATTGGAGTATGTTGGTTATTAAGTGTCAATGATAATGACTATTGTGTAAGGTGTCATGCAAAACAAACATCAACATGAACCCTCTTTCCACAGGACTGTCCTTTGGCCTGGGTGAACACAATGGTGTTTGACTACAAGGACCAGCTGAAGACCGGGGAATTTTCTTTGTCCACTTGGCCTTCTGTTCCAGGTACACAGTAATATTTTAACCAGACAGTAGCTTGTGCCTCTTATAGTCTGACCTTTCATCACTAAGATATTTTAAAGATTCTGTAGTACACAGTTGTAGGAGTGAACTTCCTAGTAATTGAAAAGTATTTTTTTGTGACTTCAAATACAAATTAATCAGCATTGAGGTCCTGATCTGTTTTAACGGGTTCGTTTTGTGTTTTCAGATGATAAGGGTGATCTGTTAAATCCTATGGGTACTGTGGAGAAAAATCCTAATATTGACAGCACGGCCGGTCTCCTGATTCGCTTTGCCAACATTAGGCCACACCCCCTGTATTATCCACCAATCGAAAAGGTTTTTTGTGGTTTCATATATTGTTTCTCGTAATGTCTCACACACTGTTCAGCTGCGGAGAAAAATAAGACGCCATATCAAAATAATTTTCTATTTTTCTGAATTTACCATGTGTACACTCTTAAAAAAAAAGGTGCTTCAAAGGGTTATTGAATGAGTTATGGACGTGGCATAAAAATGAATTTGTTACAATATTATTGAACAATCTGTTTATATTTTACTGAACCCTTGTTTATAATGTCTAAACATGAAAAAATATATATATTAACAAAAAAAGGGAAATAAGAATGCATTAAGGATGTGACAAAAAAAGGATGTGGTTTTTGGGAGACGATAAACTTTGTAGGATTTCTGTAAAATAAAATGGACAATCCTGAAGCAATAATAACGAATGAATGGAGAATGGAAGCAAATAGTTACTTTATATAAGAGATTAACTTTATTGTCCATTTATGAGGAATATGAAGTGTTATGGATGTGACAATCCTGAAAATGGCACTTACATGACTATGAAAAATGATGCACTTAAAATGGAAAATAAAGCTTTACAAATTTGAAGAGAGATCTCACATGGGTATTTCAACCACCAAATGTTCAAATCTGTGCTGTTAACAAAGTAAAAACCGCTGGTAAAAATGTAATTTTCTCGCGGTAAGGTTGACATTTTCACGGAATTGCCCAGTAGCCTAAATGAAACTGGAGAAGCAAGTCAGAAAAGATTCATGTTCATGTCTTGTCATGATGTCTTTCACATTGCTGTTGAATTTATATTGTTGAAATTCAACAGACAATGGACTGGAATGGCCACAATACATCTAGAAATGCTGCTTGAATGAAAATTGGGTCTCTTATTTTTTTCCGCGGCTCTATTTATGTTTTATGTATATGGCATGGGAATACAGTATATCACATTCTAAGCTAATCATTTAAATCGATCTTATCTCTTTCAGCTAAATGAATTTAGTCTTAATGGGGGAAAAGTTGTTGCTTCAAAAGAGGAGGTAAGAACTAACATTTAATGTTCTGAGGAGACACATTATGTAAATATAAATGTTCTTGAATAATATTTATTTCATATGATATGAAGTTTAGTTAAAGACCTTTCTAAAGTTGTGATTGGAATTATTGATTCAAATGAATAAAGTTGACTGGATGTCGGTCTTCCTCTTCAGCAACAGAAACTGAAAGAGATAGTAGACAATAAAAACTACACAGAGTTTTTTGAAGATGACAAGGAGCTTTTGTGGAAGTTACGGGCAGAAGTGAGGCAGCACTACCCGGAAAGCCTCCCCAAACTTCTGCTCATCACTAAGTGGAATAAACACGAGGATGTGGCTCAGGTGAGATGAAACGCTACTGGATCTACCTGAGCAGAGATACTCCATGTGATACAAATTGTATGATATTGGAGTTGATAGTATACTGTTAAATAGCAAAATGTGATACGCTTTCTCTCAGTGCTGCATTGATTTTTTTCTCCAGATGATTTGCTTGTTACGCAAATGGACAGATCTTCCCGCTCTGCATGCTTTAGAACTTCTGGACTACAGTTTCCCTGACCCTCACGTGCGCTCCTTCACCATCCGTTGCCTCAGGAAGTTGCGGTGGGTGATACCCTTGCTCTTTTACCACCAAGTAACTGTGCAATTTTAAAATACCAATGAAAAGCATGTCAAAAACCAAATGTTGTTTTGTGGCTAGAACAAACATGTTTAATAGTCGAGTCAAATGCCCCAGAAGAAGAGTCGGTTTATGTGCTGAAGTAGGTGTCATGCGATCACACTACATCAATTCGTGGTGCTTAGAGAACAATAATAAATGGGGATTTAAAATAGCTGTTCAGTGGTTTTCAGCTTCATTTGAGCAAAATAATCATCTGTTGTTGCCTCAATTGTGTAATGATGAGAAGAGTCATTTATAAATTGTATTCAAATGGTTTGTATTCAAATTGAATTCATATGAATCCATGTTTTTTTTTCCACCAGTGATTGCGAACTCTTTCAATACCTCTTGCAACTGGTGCAGGTTCTGAAGTATGAGTCTTACCTCGATTGTGACTTGACCAGTTTCTTGCTGGAGAGAGCTCTTGCCAACAAGAAAATCGGTCACTTTTTATTTTGGCATCTCAGGTACATTATGGCTTTTGTAGTATTGTAGAAATCTACAATCATTATGACTTGTTGTTGGGTGTAACTTAGGCTTTTTCATGCTTTGAAGGTCTGAAATGCACGTGCCATCCGCCAGCTTGAGATTTGGACTTATTCTGGAGGCGTACTGCCGTGGAAGCATCTACCACATCAAGAGCTTGTTGAAGCAGGTACGTTCCAATTATTTCTGATTTAGGATTGAAAATGAAAATGAAACTACTGTCCGGAACAAGTGAATGTTTTGTATGGGCAAGTGAGAGAGAATTTGACTTGCCACGCCGGACAAGTAACTTGAAATTATAACGGAGATGGTGGTGGCGGAGATGGTGGTCTAGTGGGTTACACCACTGAACTGGTAAATCAAAAGGTTGCTGGTTCGATCCCAGCAGCCACCACCAGTGTGTCCTTGAGCAAGACACTTTACTCCATGTTGCTCCAGGGGGATTGTCCCTGTAATAAGTGCACTGTAAGTCGCTTTGGATAAAAGCGTCTGCCAAATGACTAAATGTAAATGTAAATGTATAACAGTGCTACGAATAAAATCAGTGTGTGCTTAAAATAGGAATAGGTGCATTAGACAGAGATGAGTGTTTTTATGAATTGCATTTGTGTAAAACAATAATCAAACATTACATTTATGCATTTGGCACACGCTTTTATCCAAAGCGACTTACAGCACTTTGGATACATATGTTACAATTGTTTTTGATTATGTGCAATCCTAAAAAACTATAGAAATCATAAGTTATTTGACTATTCATGTGACGAACTGCACTTGCGTATTTTTTTTAACTTGTTCTACAACTATTTTGCCTCTGTAGCACCAGTGCTATGTGCAATTTTTTTCTAACACTTACGCTAAAAATAATTACTTCTTGCCTTTGATTCATAGCAATAATGGAGAGTATTAACAAATATAAGTGAGCTGCAGCTGGCACTAGGTAAAACGCTTATAAACAAACCAATCAGGATCTGAAACAACAATATATAGACACTTCAAATTAAATATATATTTTTTATCTTTGGACAAGTAATATTTGTTCTCGGACAAGTGAATGACAAATTTACTTGTTTATTTAAAGGACAACCACAATTTTTCTTTGTATATAGTTGTAATGACTTTTTATCATAGATTTATGTTTCTACTGTTAAGCACTTTGGTCAACTGTGTACATAAATATTAGTTGAGCGTGTTGTTATTCACATACTCAACTTTAGTCTAGTCATGAAATGAGTAAAACCTCAGGCAAGGAACGAGCTGCTGAAAATTCTGCTAGATGACTAAGGTGAATGTATTTCTGCATCACTAAGCAGAATTGCCAAATAATAATAATAATTTTCAAACCGGTTTTGCACAAGTTTCACACTAAATTCATTTTATTGGCTGAGCCACTATTGGTGCGTCTAGATGTTCAAACAAACAGAGGAATGATTTCATAGTGGCGCAGGTTTCTAATGGAATTAATATACAAATGTCTTCTGAACAAACGTTCTTTCTGCACATTAAGCTTTCCACATATTTTTTTCCCAGTAACCTGCTGCGCTTGATGTCTGTATCTCTTTAAACATTACTTCTAGTCTTATTGACTTAAAACATCAGTCTTGACCTGGCGTAAACTGCTTTGGTTTCTTTATCGTGCTCTCAGTTGCTCTTTTTGGCACTTGAGGCCCAATGTTAGCACTTGACGTTTTCTGGTAATTGTCACTTCACTGCGAGCCGTTTCCCAGAAGTTGCTTTACAGTAGTAGTTAAACGCCTTTTCTTAAGAACATACATGTATGTGTGTATGTGTGTAAAAGTGGGTACATTTGCCCAGTGGGGAGGAAATACATTTCTACTTTATGGCAGCAGTTCCATTGCTACGAATTTGTTGTTTATTTGATGTGTTAAAGACGCCTGTAATTGTTATAATGTAATGGAATGAAATACTTTTTCTGGCCATTTTTGTGTAAGCTGATCAGGCACGTCTGCTTCAATAGGATACCTGTTATCTATCATATTCATTGACAAACGTAGATTACAATATTCTCTAAGAGGACAATTCAAATTGCTATTAAAAAGTGTTGGATTGCATATTTTTTGTTTGATTTCTTTATTTTCTTGTAAAGCTGCTCAAGACGATGCAGTTAAAACACTATGTTATAAATAAATAGGAATGTAATTGGATTGAACTGAATTGAATTGTTTGATTAAATTCAATGAATGTTCATCATTACACCTGTTTTCTGAGATCTCTGCTGCAAATAATTTTTATTCGGTGACTATCGCCGCAGATAACTGAATGTGTTTATGCATATATTTTGTTATATAGGAAGCATTCAGATTTAATATCCTCTAAATCCATCAAAAGCTCCTACATTTACCTTTAAGATAGCAGATATTTCAGACCGGGCTGTGTGTGGTATAGAGCGAGTTTTAAAGCAAAATTATTTAGTAACGTATATACTATGTGTGAAGAGCATTCACTCAAAATTGTAATCTCATTTTGACGGAGATGGCTTTTAGAGGGTTTTGGATCTGAGCTCTTCATATAGAGATTTGATATATTCACGTTATTGTTTGTTATGTGTCCTGTAGAATGAAGCCCTGAATAAGATGAAGGCTCTGAATGACTTTGTGAAGTCCGGCAGTCAGAAGGCAACAAGGTTGCAGACTACAGAAGACATGAAAGTGTGCATTAAACAGGACACCTACATGGAAGCGCTCTCTGACGTTGTGTCGCCTCTTAACCCCAACATCTTGCTGTGTGAAATCTGGTACTATTTTTTTTCATGTTTTGCAATATAATCTGGACCCTTGTCAAGTTACCTGAATGTCAAGTCATTAAAATCCTTCTAAATACTAAAGAGAGGGAATCACATGTCCTCTCATGTACAACGGGCATGACGTCGGTGTTGTCCATATTGATGTTGCTTTTATTTTGCTGCTTTCTCAGAATGTTTTTAAAAGCAGTTTTATCAGATCTCGGTCAGTTTCAGTGTAATCTTATTTCCACATGTGGTCAATATGTGTGATACAGTAGCCTTAAGTTTGTGAGAACAGGAATAATTGTGCAAAACCTCTTTTTCTGAGAAATCACTAAGATTTGGAGGATAAAACAGCCGAGTCATAATTTCGTTGAGTGTACTATGACTACAAATAAAAAACAACAACTAGAAAGAGAAAGAGACTAGTTTGCAAGCGCTCGCGTGGGTGTGCGCTTTCTGTTTCTTGACATATGCTGTTTTTGGCTTCAGTGCAGACAAGTGCAAGTTCATGGATTCCAAGATGAAACCGCTGTGGCTGATGTACAAGAACAAATATGACACCGTGGGGCTCATATTTAAGAACGGAGATGGTATGAAGACAAATTCAATGTTATGGTCGTCTTTAATGGCACAGTACTTGCATAGATTTGTATATTTGCATTGTTTAGAAAGCCTTTGACATGGAGTCTGTGGTTTTTAGATCTGAGACAGGATATGCTAACCCTTCAGATGATTCAGCTAATGGACGTTCTGTGGAAAAGAGAAGGTCTCGATCTCAGGTTTGTGTCGTTGACTTCCGCAGAGCTTCTACATTTACATAAGGTGGAAAACAATGTAGACCACATACGTCATGTTGACCGTTTTAAGTAGGTTGGAATGAAATGCTGCTTGGCATCGATTCTCAAAATGAAAGGTGGTTAGCATCGATTGTGGAAACCGTGGTGTGTTAAAAAATGCAATTTTGAAATCAATAATTTGTTTGTTGGGTATCAGGATGCTTCCGTACGGATGCATGTCGACAGGGAATAAGACGGGTCTCATTGAGGTGGTGAAGAACTCGGACACCATCGCCAACATCCAGAGAAACAACAGCAACAGCGCGGCGACTGCGGCCTTCAACAAAGACGCCCTTCTCAATTGGCTCAAGTCCATGAACCCTGGGTGAGCATAGTATCCAGACACGGGCCTATGTGGTGTGAATGTGGCAGGCAGGCGAGCTATAGCGGTCTATAGCTATAGCCGTATAGCGTTTTGCGTTCTAGTTTCTCAATCTCACTCTCTTGTGTGACCTGAAACTTTCATAGTGCTTCTATAGCGTAACAACAAGTGCACTTTGGTTGCAAAAAGGTGCAGCGCTGGAGTGTATTTACCCTGCATACTGCAGTGTTTTCAATTACATTTGCTCTTGGCAGGTGTTTTCCACTAAAGTGGCTTAAAGTGCAAATTGTGTTTGTTGATAACTTCAGCAGATCGTTGCGTTAAAGATACAACCGATGAGTTCCAAGAAAAAACCACACACTGCACAACACAATCTTTTGCCAAGTTTTAGATCTGGTAAGATCTGTTGAGAGGAAATCAGGATGTCTTAGTTTGAATTAAGGTTTAAAGTGATGGTGTTGGAGCCTGTAACACACACTAACTCATCAGGGTCAACATACTAAATACATATTATGTAGGATACTTGCAAGTATCATGTTTGTGTATCTTTTTTTTTTACATCTTGAAATGTTTTCAACCAATTCATTTTTACTTTAATAATGCTCAGATACACAAACACTGTATTTTTATGAGTGTATTTTTAATAGTGCTACAATAGTACTGGAAAGATGACGTTGTTTTGTACGCAGCATTTTTGCAATTCCTGTTCCATCGCCCCGAAGTCGATGGGTTTTTGGTTACGATCTGTGGTCAACAAAATCTCTAAAAAATAACGAGCGTGTTATAAAATATAGATAAAATATTTAAAGCTTTATTTTGTCTTAAAAACGGCCGTTGCTAACAAGTTAAAAGCGACTACATCCTTTGGCAGTGACGTTAGACGTCATTGCACATATAAATCTTACAAATAATGCAACATAGGCACAAATCTGTAATAAATTGGCGAGGGATTAATTCACAGAGTAATTAAGTACCAGGGAACATGTTTTAATAAAGTTTGCTAAAGTTGTTGGAGAATTGGTGGTGGTGACAACGAGCGACCCTAGTTTTGTCTGTTTATAACATAATGTAAGCTTTTTACGTCTGGCAATTGTATTTAAGCTTCTAAAGTACACATGTTGAGTTATATCGCAAGGATTATCTTGATAGACAAAACTTGTAAACCTCATAAACCTTTGTCAATCACAGATTTAATTTTTGCAATCTTTTAAGTCTATGGAAATATGCAACTTCCGGGTCGGCCTACAACAATGTCATCTCTGTGGTACTCTACACTCATATCGGAATAATGAATGAATGTAGGAACACTATAGGTCAGGAGGTTAGTGATGTTGGATTATGTTGGAATTTTCAAGGCTCAATACAAGTTAAGATCTATTGACAGTCATCAACGCCATTTCACAGATGCTTTCAGTCAAGCTTAGCTTGTATTGAACCTCCAACATCAATGAGAAGCACGTTTACAGAATTAATTTGCAGTGTAAATTTACCCGTCTCTCTTGAATAATATCCAATGAAATATCAAAATATCCATATATTTGGATACAGTTAAGATCATTTGAAGAGTTTGGTTCCAAAACTCCTTTTAAAAATTGTTCAAAAATCATATTTTTATTCATTTTATTATTATCTTATCAACTTTTTATTGTGTTTGTTACCTGTATTTTTTTAATTAATTGTGGCTCCAATCAAAATAAACCAACTGCAGTTTTATTGATATTAATTGGAATGCATAATAAAAAAAACATGATTTTTGATCATTTCTTTTTGGAACAAACTCTTCATTTAGCTATTTTTTGCCTATTTTATTTGTATAATTATAATACTGGAATAAATTGCATCAAGACAAACCTTGCATCATGTAGTCTGAGGTCTTGCTTGTGTGAGACTTGTATTACAGCTTTTCTTTTGGAATTACAGTAATTGAGTAATTTGAGTTACAGTAATAAGGAAATAGTGTGAAGCGGGAAGAATCACGGTTACATATTTACTCAGCAGATTATCATTTAGGATCTCATGCGAGTCATTTAGTCTGAAAATCATCAATCGGGAACCGGTTTATTTAATCATCTTTAACACTATAGGAAAGACAGGTATATGTGACTAGGCACACATGTGGCTTTGCAGACAGGAAGCCAGAAGGGAACTGGTGACGAATTAAAATGTTCTTTCAATGATTTTCTAACAGGGATAAACTGGATCAGGCCATTGAGGAATTCACGCTGTCCTGTGCAGGCTACTGTGTAGCCACATATGTTCTGGGAATAGGGGACCGGCATAGTGACAATATCATGATCAGGGAAACGGGTCAGGTAGGAGGAAACTTCTTGAACTCGTTGTCCCTCCAAGTGCAATGTTGTGTAATCATTGAAGATAAAACAGAATGTTATGAGTGTGTAATGCATTTGTAGAGTTTGTCAGATCGTAATCTTACACAAATGAATATGATTACTGTATGTAAATAAATGTTTTACAGAATTTGTTTCTTAAACAGTGCGCCAGAATGTGCAACATCAATATAATTTAAGTCTGAGATTTTCTTTTTTTATAAAAATGTATTTGAAAATAAAAATGAAGAAAATAAATGTGTGTGTGTGTATATATATATATATATATATATATTTATTTATATATTAAAAAAAAAACGTCTGAGATTTTCTGTCTTTTGTTTGCAGTTATTCCATATAGATTTTGGGCACTTTTTGGGGAACTTCAAGAGCAAGTTCGGGATCAACAGGGAACGTGTTCCTTTTATCCTGACATACGACTTTGTACACGTAATTCAGGAGGGACGGACAAACAACAGTGAGAAATTTGAACGGTACATCCAGATATATTTTAGTAACTCAAGCACCTTAATAAAATCTATATTTCAAAATTCGTTCAGGGTTCGTTCCCTCAGGGCTCATAATAATGAGGCCTAATATGTCAATAGAATGAAATAATGGGCGATACACTCTTCCTTGTGTGAATCCATCTCATTTGTTGTGTATATAACCTTACTGAAGACTACATTTATATGTAGCCTGAAAATAAATTCAGGGAAGGAATACTGAATAAAAAACTTGCTTAAAAAGTAAAGAATATGTGTGTGTGTGTGTGTTGTTGTCAGGTTCCGGAAGTGTTGTGAACAGGCTTATAAGATCCTCTGTCGGAATGGGACTCTTTTTGTGAATCTCTTTGTCTTAATGAAAGCTGCCGGTCTCCCTGAACTGAGTTCTTCCAAAGACATCCAGTATCTGAAGGTAAGCATCACCCCCAGCAGATTGGATCTTTTAGTATATACTATGTATAGATTATAACTATATATATTATATCTCTTGAAGGACTCTTTGGCCCTTGGAAGGTCTGAAGACGACGCATTGAAGAACTTTAAAGTGAAATTCAATGAAGCTCTTCGAGAAAGCTGGAAGACCAAGGTGAACTGGATGATGCACTCTTTTGCCAAAGACAACAGATAAACTTGTTCACGGACTGCAACGAGAAATCTTGATGCTGAGTTTTTATTTAAAGTGATGCAGCTTCGAACAGAATATATGTTGCACTGCTGTACGTCATTCCTTGTATAATAGGTGACCACCAACAGCTGTTTTGTTTACATCTTGTTATAAATGTTTGTTTTGCTGAGACTTATTGCTTGACAGTGAGCGACGTCTCAGAGATTAGTTGTATTCGCAACACAATGCACTGGAAATTCACGCTACTAATTTAAGAAAGGGTTGGCATGCCACTAATTTAACTTGCATCACTGGTTTGTTTGTTTAATTCAGTATCTGCACAGAGAAAAGATGTCCGACCAAGATTAATGTATTTATCATTTTTAACTGTACAGCATAAATAACAGGTAGCTTTTTGTCAGGAGAGGGCACGTTGTGTTTTCTTATTGTTTACATTTTGGTTTTGGCATTTGTGTTTTTCTGTTTACATGAACGTGTTCGTTTGTATATATTGGTTTGTGTTCCGCACTTATTTACATTCACTGAACAGTATTTTCAGTCGTTTTCGAATTATTTGTACAATAGGAAAATCGTTCATCAGGAAAGCCTTTGTATAGTGATGTATATGACCAGACATTTTGTCAGTGTAGAAATGAGCCTTAAATATTTGTATTTGTGGGGCTTTCTGTGCCTTTGGGATGTGACACAAGCCATCTTGAAGACTCGTCCAAAGAGTTTAAATTTTGGGGGCGTAATGAATTTTTAGGGTGTATGCCTTATACTATTGTATTATGAATCAGGACAAAATGAATAGACAGTATTATTGATTTGTAGAAAATCGCGCCTGGTTATTGTGTGCCTATTTTGAATATAGAGTGAGTCTAAATAAGAGTTTTTTCTGGATATAACTTAACAGTTGCAGAATGTATAGCCGCAGTATACACTGCTACCTGAATCACGAAGAGATATCTGCTACTCTCAAAAGATGCGTAAATACTGTTTATTTTCTGATGTCCTCTAGAATGTGAATTTGTAAAGAAGAGATTAAAGCCTAATTCAAATCAATTTTATCTTTATATGAATATAGTGAGTATATCAAATGTCCATTGCGTATGATTTTAATTACGTAAATAACCTCGGTGGAATGAAGAATAACGGTCACAAAGTGAATGGATTTCAACTTTTGTTTTGTTTATTCTCTACTGGACAAATTGAATAACTCTCACAATAATGTTCTTGTTCAAGCCTTTGATACTTTGACATTTGTTGTGTGCCATAATGGACATCTGGATCTAAAATGGTTTGGTTTTCAAATGTGTTGTTTTCATTTTAAAACATGACACATGATGTAAGTTGTTTTGAGTTATGGAAGTGTGCTTTCATTGTTTCTGCCATAAATTATTGATTCTGAATCTGTTTTCATTGAATTTTTTAATAATAACACGGAGACAGTAATCATAAATATAGGAAGTTCATTCTACTTCATTTCCAGAGAGCAGATTAACAGGATGTAAAACAAGCCGTGTGAGTGTACATTTTCCAAATGTAAAAAATGAAAAAGGTACCAAAAATTGATGGTCAAAGGCTTTTAGATTTCTGAGAATCTCTCAGTAACTTGCTTTAAAACTATAGGGCACATGTTAGTGGTGCATGGTCACTATTAAAGATTCTTATTTTTGATCTTTTTCTCATGTATGTGCTTAATACAATGAAAGCTAAGACCTATTACGGCATGTTTAGTGGTAGCCTACCACAGAAAATATACAGCTTTGGGGGAAAGGACACAAGAAATGTGGTTTAATGCATATTAGGTGGGTAAATTCAGATATTGGGGAACATCCAGTGTGTGCTATTTTAAAATACACACTGTCAAGTGTTCGAACGTTGTCCCAGAAATGCTAACAGTAAAAGTAAAAAAAGGGAAATGTGCAAATTGTTGTGCTCTTTTTACTTTTACTGTCATGCACCGCTTGCCTTTTTATTTTTTATTTATAACTAATGTGACCATAATATGAATTGTGTTTTTTGCTTTTTAAACAAATGATTTCCTGTTCGTTGTCTATTTTCTGTAAAATCTGTTTCTGTAAAAACTCTCTGGCTTAACCTCATGCACTTTTGACATAATGAGCAGATCTAGGCTCTATGATCTGGTGTAGCCAACAAGTCTGGCTCACTGTAATGAGAAATTGTATGCCAAACAGCCCATTTTCTTTCAATACATCAATTCCAATGCGATGTTAATTTACCTATTCTTAAGATTTCGATAGTCATCATTTTGTATGATCAATGATCAAGAATTAAATGCAGAATGATGCACTGAAGTTTTTCGTAATAAAATCCTTAATAAATTATGAGTTTGTTTTAACTGTTTTGTTTTTAACAAAATGAATATTAGTACGTTTTGGTGTGTTGTACATGTTGAGAAATATAAGAAATATGATGTAATTCTTTGCATTAATTTGGTCATTTCTATAATGTGTTATTGTTTGGTATTTGCTTTTGATATCGTTTACAAATAAAACCAGCACATAACAGGATCAAATGTTTCATACTGGACGTCAAAACTTAAGGGCAATTGAGATTTTAAAATCATCTGAAAGCTGAAGAATAAGCTTTCAATTGACATATGGTTTGTTAAAATAAGACACTTTCTGCCAGAACAACAATTGTTAACAAAGCTGGAATCTGAGAGTGCAAAATATTGAGAAGTCGACTTTGAAGTTGATAATATGAGGAACATCAGCATGCCATCCACTCACAAAGAGAAAGTCTTTATACATTTACCGTAGGAAATTGATCAAATATCTTCATGCAACATGATCTTTACTTAATATCCTAATGAATTTTAGCAAAAGAAAAAAATCTCAAATTTCACCCATACAATGTATTTTTGGGCGATTACAAAAAATGTTCCCTTTCTACTTAAGACTTGTTTTGTTGTCCAGGGTCACATATAACACAACACAATATAAAAAACAAAAAATCTTCCACGACAGTGTCACAGCGCCCTCTAGCGGCAAACGCGCCGCTAGTGCAAGAACTGATTCAGCAGCAGCGCGTTTATGTTCTTGATTCACTCCAGCGCTACCGACTGTCGGGATGTGACCCCGGAACCGGACGCCTCTTTATACACGAAACATCTCTCATATACAACAAAACCGACAGAACCCTGGACCAGGAGAGGTAAGCCGTCAAACAGGAGATAATTTCGGACATGTAGTACCCGAAACGAGGCGAGAACTGGAAACGCTGTGGCTGTTTTTCTGTTGCTAACGAGCTAATGTGTGTGTGAAGGGGAATTGTGGGAACTTCATTCAGGGCTTTGTTATAGCCCGACTGTTCAGTTTTCCTGTAAAAACACCCTCTGTACCATGTTCGGATCCACTTTTCTTTATTAAACATAATAGGTTTAAATAAAAAGAGCTTCTGTTTTAGTGACGTGCTGTATTTTGAAGAGATACGAGAGATATGTGCGCGCGCTTAGTAACTGGAAACGACGGGAAGAGAGAGATGAGGACTTGAGTTAATCCAGTCTGCTGTCTCACTGCTGTAGACAGAGACTTTATAACCATATTAATTTTGATAACATTTTATTAACACATTGTTTATGAGATGTTTGCGATTTGTGCTGATTACAAATACAGCTTTTCGCCACATTTCAGTTTATGAATCTGCTTCACTGAATGCACAGATATGTTTAAATGCTTGCAGGTTTATGGTCGTTATGTCTTTTTAATATTTTACTTGTTAAACTACAGAGTTTTATAGTTGAGCTACTATATATGTGTATATATATATAGTATATATATATATACACATGTATATATATATATATGTGTGTGTGTATATGTGTATGTATATGTGTATGTATATGTGTATATATACGTGTATATATACGTGTATATATGTGTGTATATGTGTGTATATGTATACGTGTATATGTATATATATGTGTATATGTATACTTGTGTATATATATGTGTATATGTATACTTGTGTATATATATGTGTATATGTATACTTGTGTATATGTGTATATGTATATATATATCTATATATGTGTGTATATGTATACTTGTGTATATATATGTGTATATGTATACTTGTGTATATGTGTATATGTATACTTGTGTATATGTATACTTGTGTATATATATGTGTATATGTATACTTGTGTGTATATATATATATGTGTATATGTATACTTGTATATGTATACTTGTGTACATATATGTGTATATGTATACTTGTATATGTATACTTGTGTACATATATGTGTATATGTATACTTCTATATGTATACTTGTGTACATATATGTGTATATGTTTACTTGTGTGTGTGTGTAACATGTATTTATTCATCTCTGACTGGCTTGGTTCCCATAGTTTTGTGAGATATGGAATTTTACTGTTGTGATTTCCAAGGCCCTGAAACCTCAAGGGACTTACTAATGTTACAGAAAACTGAATATAATTGCTTGTTTTTCATGGGCTATGAATGGCTCAATTATGTGGGAAGCATAAATAAACAGGAATATTTTTGGTTAAAAAGTCTAGGACCGAATGGCGTTGACTTATCATGATGTCTTAGTGTTGGTGATCATCTATTTTTAGTCTCTCCACACCCTGAGTTCATTGTGAATGCAGAATACCTCTGCACTTCCATCTGTCAGCCAACCTTGTGGCTCACATTTGCCTATTAAACTGGCTGTTTGCCCGCAGTGGGCTCTTGAACTGTGATGGCTCTTCGAGAGCTAACAGGCCAGGGCCTTCTCCTTGTGAACTTGGACGTGAAACTGTATTTTCTTCATTCGTGACATTCTACTGAGAGTTTCTGGCTCTTCGAATCCCAGGCAGTCAGGGGGCAGCTTGGGCTCATGGACCGCTCGACCTCTGTGTCCCGATGGGAGATCATCAGCTGCCTTTGAGCAACAAGCTTAAGCATTGGCTCAGACCTCCTGCCAAGCTTCAGCACATTTTTTGTAGGGGTGCCCAGCCCCCCGTGTGGCTTGGCACCCCCAACCCCCCTCTTTTCTGTCTGTCAGACGCTATGCAAAATGGTTCACGCCTTTAAGGGATTCTTCTTCACGATCAAGGCATTCTGGCTTAAATCAGACTCGCTCGCTGCAAATGTAGCATCTTTCTGTGGTAATTAGCGAAATCCTGCTCGGTCGGCTTAATTTTTCATTAGATAGCCCCTGATGACTTTGAAGATGAAACCTTTTGCAGGATCTCGCTCGTGTGATCATTTTGTTTGGGGTCATTTTGAAAGGCTGTGGAAGAATTCTTCATCGCTTTTAGGTGTTTAGATTGACAAGTTTGTCACACCTATAAGCAAAGGCATGGATGTTTGTGTTATAATATTATTTTGAGAATTGTCTCGTCATCATTCATCATTGGGTGTAGACAGCCGTTGCAGCAGTGATCCCAGAGGGACCTTCCTTCTGCAGTGGGTTTTGTATTGTGATTCACGACAAGCAGTCTGGTGCATGACAACCATCTTGTGAAATTCTTACCCATGACAGATTTGAATTGAGATTTGTTGCACCGACAAAATAAGCCTCTGAATTATTTTCGGGAACAATTCTACTTTGCTGTAGACTGGAATGGAGTTAATTCCATAGATTTAAGCAGGCATCACATAATGTTTATGATGAATTGAGTTTGGGTTCGGCTTTTGAAATCTTTCCAATGCACATGCATATTTTTAATAGGCAGTAATGAAATGCTGGGTCATGCGTTGCTAATAAGTCATGACCTAGTTATCAGGCATTCTCATCCCTATTGTTGTCAAATACAGTGACTATTGTGTTTACACTGTAAATGTAAAGATCAGTCTTTGCATGCTTGGATGTCTCTTAGAAATATTAAAAAAGTTTTTTTTGTTCTGCTTAGATTTGTCTTCTAGTCATTTGTTTATTTGCATTTTATTTTTTAGATATAACATCAGAGAGTTGACAGAACTCAAAGATGAGAGTTCTTACATATGCACTGAAATCTCCATCTGTGTATTTTTTTGCTGAGGTGTGTCTGGTCAGGTTTGGGGGTCAAGAACTATTTAAGGTCTCAATAGCACCCTCTGCTGCTCATCCATTTCTCGTTGATCAAAGAAAATCTGAGCATTTTCTTCATTCCCTTAGTGCTGTTGGTATATTCATTATTCATTCAGCACAGCTGCGCAAAGATGCAACTTAATACTGCAGGGGAAGCTCGCTGACAGATTTACCTTGGCCGTATGATTTGTTTTGGGGGTTGGTAGAAAGTCCCATCCCATCATTCTTCAATGATTTATCTGCCCTCACAAGACGGCATCTTCTGTTTCCACTGACAGGCACACGTCATTATTGCTTGTATTTCATACACGGCAAAATACACAGTGGACGTTCTTTATACTGTAGAAAACCATGCCGCCTCACAGTCAGTGCACTTTTGCGTGTGTATTAAATACTGGTCTATTTGGTACATCGTATGTGCTGCAAATACAGCGAGTTTCAGTTTTATGCGTATTTTCGGCAAGTTGAAAACTGAGCTTCAGACTCCTCCTCTTTGATAACAGTTCTTGCACCCTGGTTGCCCGAGGAGGATTAAAGATTAAAGGTGTTGGATTCGCTTTACCGGGATAAATTCTGGTTTAACAAATCAACAGACTTCTGAAGCCCACAGTCAGACTCTGAAGTGACTTCCATCCTCCAAATTACAACACTGGGATTAGTTGTGGTCGAAAGAAGGATTTGGCAGCATTTCATATGGAAACCTCAAACTCATAACTGTCTTAAGGTGCCATTTATTGGGAATCTCTTAAAATACGCATCATTAACTCACCCTCTTGTCATTTCAGACCTGCATGGCTTTCTTTCTTCTGCAGAACACAAAAGAAGATATTTTGAAGAATGTTGACTACCGAACAGCGTTGGCAGCCATTGACTTACATTTACATGTATGCATTTTGCAGACGCTTCTATCCAAAGCGACTTACATTGCAATGTCCTATACATTTATACATAGGTATGTGCAATCCCCTGGGATCGAACCCACAACCTCTATTGTATGGATACAAAACCAATGCAAGTTAATGGCTGCCATCGCTGTTTTCAAAATAAAAGAGGAGTAAATGATGACCGAATTGTCATTTTTGATGAACTATCACTTTAAGGTTGTTTTTTGGAAGTGTGTACCTTGCGTCATGTTGTGCCTGGGCAGAAGCAAACAATCGAGGAATCTGTCTCTGCAAGCTTCTTACGAGGATTCAAATGACTTGATGAGTCTATAAATAGAAGCGCTATCTGGTTTGTGTATCTCCTTGCAGGGTTCGTGCACCATCCCTATTCCCTACATGGATGGTGGCGGCCGTCTCTGATGAGGTGGTCTTTTGTCTGATTCGCTTAGTGTTACGAGTTCACGTCAGCGCACGCCGGTTCTTTTTCGCTGATGACCCTAAATGAACAGCTTGCTGGAGGTTTATACGCAGGCACTCTGTGGTTCACAGAGGTCATTTGGGTAAATTGCCAATTTTACCATGTGAAAGCGAATCAGGATTCACAGTGCAACCTGGGTCGTGACTGAAACGGCGGATAGGTTAGTCTGTCCCAAAGGGCCGTGCACACATTCACATGATTTGTCATCTTCTGTATGGAAACAGGCAAAGTGTAGAATGATAATAATATTTAATTTTATATGATTCATATTTATATTTCTGTTATAAAATAGCATAATACAAATTCATCTTCCTTTTTAGTTTTTTTTCTACATTATTACTGTATAAGACACGTAGATTTTTTTTTGTCAACTACCCAGTGGTATTTTAAATTGCATTTAATGCTGAGGCATCAATCTTCAGTGTATAGACTGCAATTCATCTATCTGTTTACTTAATAGTACGCAGCATTTTTTAGAGACCCCCGTTTTCTGAAATAAGTGGCGTTGTTATGCACAGGCTATGAACTGATGTTTCTGATGGAGCTGCTCGGGGTACGGCTGCTTTCTGGCCTGCCTCGTCTCCAGCTTGGAGGACAGCGATGATCAAAAGAGAGGGTGAGAGATCCAACTCCCCCCTGAAGGTGTGCTTGGTGTCACAGAGCGGCAGAGCTGACACACCAGTCCCTCTCTGGCTTTCATCTGCGTCCTGCCTCTCTCAGCGAGTGCTCCTCTTCCCCCACGGCTGCCAGCGAGACGGGGCAGGATAAAGTGCATGCTTTATTGAATACGAAGCCCTTTTGATGGCATACCCCTTTGGTGGCTGATGAGTCTGTGATACTGGAGGAAATCTGGGTTAGTTATTTTGCCGGGGTCATCTGTTTCGATAACATTATCTTGTTAAATGACAAAACCTTATTGGTATTCAAATTTATTCACCTAAAACACCTGGAGAAAGACATTTACGCCATCAACGCCAAGAACGTCGATAGGTCATGTGATGTCATCTGAGGCTACTGTCGGCTGTCTTGAAATGGAGGGTTAAGACAGCTTTTCAATTAAATATAACCCCACATCAAACAAGCTGTCAACGTGTATTAGAGGCTCTTTGTGCGGATACGAGCGTGTGAGACATCACAGGCTAGATGTCGCCAAAGGATGGAGACTGATGGATTCACGAAAACCCGCAGAATACATTTGATGCCATTTCATTTAATTCCTCTTTGTGATTTCTATTTACATGACATTGATGTGGGAGGAATTATTGTGTTAATCCATGGTCTTTTTATGTCAATGCGTGATGCCATTCTATGGAAGATAATTTGTGCAGCTTCAAAAATAGAGCGTTGTTTTGCTGATTTACTATGTAGCATTAGCCTTGTATTTTTCTTCTGTGATTATATTTCTTCTTGCACCTCTCAGGAGTTTCACGCCGAGAGTGAGTTTGAAAACAGATCATTAGGAAACGAAGAAGATGAGAGGAAGCAGGAACATGGATGGATCGAACATTAAATATGCATGAGGGTCATTTATGATGCTGTCAACCTGTTTCATGATCTAAAGTGCGTTCAGACTTCAGACACAGTCATACTGCTCGGTTTAAAGATTTCCAAAGCCAAATATGTTCTGACGGCTCAGCTGTTGTTCACACAGTTCAGAGGACTTCATTGTCTTATAGACGGTTTCATCGGACACATGTGCCTGGTCCGAAGTTAACTTATCGATTGTGTTTGATTATCTGTCTGGCTCATTTAATTTTATATTAATTTATGATTTTATATAAATATTTGTATTGAATAAATAATTTGTTAAAGGGGTTGTGTAACTTTGTCACAGCTTAAGTTTAGCCAAGTAATGGTTCTCCTACTGGAAACCCAAAATAAAACTGGCTACTAAACTTTTGTTTGTGATCAAAAATGATCTACAGGGACCCTATTTCTTGTTCTTGGCCCTCAAAAGCGTGCATGGGCAGTAACGGTTGTTTATGTTTTTACTTTGAAACCGTCTAAAGTTCCCCTCATTTTTGTTGTTCTGTTTTGAGTTATAGTGAAGCCCCACATATGATCGATTTGTAGCTAGTAGTTCAGACACAGTTGGCAGTTTGTTACTGGGTCAATACAGTATTTTTTATATCAGTGAAATAGCGCTGGCTGCAAAGATACAAGTTTTAAATGTTTGATGCATTTTGGCATTGAAAGGCTTGTGTCCGCTGAAGTTTTCATTTTAACGTGGTCGAAAAATGCTTTAAGTGCTTCATTTTAGATGTTTGATGCATTTTGGCATTGAAAGGCTTGTGTCTGCGGAAGTTTTGTTTTATCATGCTGACAAAAATGCTTTAAGTGCTTCAATTGAATGCGTTTTCCATCATAAATCAGCCATAGCTATATTTATGTTTGCTACTACAAACATTTGAACATTTTATCAATTTTTAGTTTTTACACTACTCTTTAAATAAATTATAGATTTAAATCTGACTCACAAATTCACACCCAGTGAATCATTGAATCTCTCTCTCTCTCTCTCTCTCTCTCTCTCTCTCTCTCACCCTGTGGTGGTTTAGCAGTGCGTCAGGAGCAGGGGGGATGAACCGTGAGGAAGCCCCTGGCAAGTCTCCTGAGGAGATGTACATCCAGCAGAAGGTGCGGGTGCTGCTCATGCTAAAGAAAATGGGATCAAATGTAAGTCAATTAACAAACCAATATGTCTATAAGAACATTGCATTCAGTAATGTGACCGAGAAAAACACAACAGTCATGGAGTTGGAAGTAGGGCAGAGTCAGATCATTTTTGGTTGAGATGTTATGAACACAAACATTTGGTTTCATAGATGCTGAAACACTAACATAATTAATCATGAGAACATAAACCAGTTGCATGTGAAAAAGCAAATGGTTACATTTTAATAAATTATTTTCTTTGATATAAATAGAAACCCCTGCCATTCTAAATTCTTAGCAGCGTCTGACTGTTTATTGTCCTGGAGTGATTCTAAACTAGACATTGGCGTGACTTTTTATTGCCATGTGTGATGGTTTTTTCCCCACCCTTGCAGCTGACACCAAATGAGGAAGCGTTTCTGCGAAATTATGCAGGCGTGGTGCACAGTCAGATGAGTCAGTTGCCACAGCACCCCATTGACCAGGGTAAGTCAACATTTATCATGGAAGGAATCGTTTCACATTAACCCACGCATCACTTGCATATGTAGGATGTCTATGATGTCTTTAGATACACTAGCCAATAAAAAAATCAGAATGACGTTCTTTCCTGATTGTAGGTACCATATTTTGATATAGGTGGTGTTGGTAAGATGTCATGCGTTGTGGTGTGTACAATTTGAGGTCATGGAAAAAATGTCTTTAGATAGGACAACATTGTCCTCTAGCTTTAAATCCTTAACTGGTATGTTGAGCCAACACAAGGGGGCGCTAGCACAACATAAATACTTCCTGTTGTGAGTCAGGTACACAAACTGAATACTCCATGTTTTGTAAGGATTATGTCCTCTGCTTTTAACCAAGGTGATGAGCTGAAATAACACGTGAGAATGAGACTATGTTGCTTACTCGCACTGTGCTCAAAAGGTCACATGCTCCCAAAAATGATCTGTATGATCACGTTTTTTGTTTGGGGAAAGAAGAACGAAGAATTAGTAATGTGGCAGATAACACCAGGTGTATAAAAGGATGAAGCATAGATTTTGCGTTTATTAATTATGTATACCATCCTGGTTGTTAAGCAAGGATATCAGTGCTGTGCTCTTTTTGGAAGGCTCTTTATAAATAATGCAGTAGCATAATAGAGATGAAGAGAGATGCACCCGTGGGATTTTTCCTCCACAGAAATACTCTTCGCCCGTGTTTGTTTCAACATTATGAAATCTTCCACCACCGATGAGCCAATATTTTCATGTGTGGGATTTTAATAAGACGCGGCGATGTGATGCATCTATAATAACAAATGAAAATGGCTGCCCCAGATAAAAGCGGTCTCGAATCTCTTAAACTCGGCTGAAGCTTGTGATCATCAGCAGTCCAATGAAGCTGAGATGAAAGAGAAATGAATTTAATGAACAATAGAGTCTTCTGCACAGCCCTTGTGAGTGTGAGAAGAAACTCTTTATTTTGCCATTAGTATTATGCCGTATGCAATGACTAATGTTCTTGTTATGTACATCTTGAGATGTGTCAGTTTCCATTAATACAAATTGTGACAACTTTCTCTCCCTGTCTTAAGGCGAAGAAAATGCCAAAGGGTCGTCTTGTGTGAACAGGAGTGCATTTAGTGGTGACTTTTATTTTAGGCAAATGAAACCGAGACAGTAGGAACACAACTGGGTTATTTGAGGATTTAGGTAATGAAATATTTTTTGAAAATAGATGGCGCTTTAAATCTAGAAAGGCTTGTGTTTTTCTATCCCATAGGACAAACGTGGAGCAGAATCTCAAGGGAATATAGACCAGTTAGATGAATTATTTATGTATTAAGCTCTCTCGGAGGGCCGCCTGTGTTTGCATGCAACACCTCGGAAAATGAGTCACCCTGCGACTAATAGATCTATGCAGATAAACCTATATTTACCTCTCGTTCCTTTCTTTAGGCTTACAAAATAAAGATCTGTTACGTGTCCTTCCATTTATATACATGAACGTTTTGCAGACCTATCAGACGTCTGGTGTAAATAGCAGCTTTTTTTGGGGGAATTAATTTGGCGATTGATACAGTGAAACATTTGTGCGTGAACACAAGAAAATAAACTAGAAATTCACAGATACAGACGGTCCACTGCAGTGACCCTCAGTCTCTAAACAGCTATTCTCTCATGAACAAACTTCTTTGTGTATTGAGCAGCCCCCTTGTTTGTTTTTGTCATTGTTAAGCCTAATGATGTTGTCACATTTTTGAAAATGTTGTATGTAAAAGGTATGCACCTTAGCTTCTTGGCATTTGCATTCGAGATCATCTAATTAGCTAATTACCATAATCACACATTATAAATGTTGTGATGTATTTTTAATCAGGTCGTAGGAGTTGGAGTTTAGGGGAGAGAGCTGGCTGGTGGTGTCAGGGGATGATGAGGAGGGAACTGAAGAACTTTTGCACTTTATGAAGCTTGAGGCAGATTCATTAAAGGAGTAGTTCACTTCAAACTTTGTCCTATTGATTTTACAGTTGTGCTCAAAAGTTTACATACCCCTTGCTGAAACTGGAAAAAGGTGAAACATTTGGAAAAATAAGAGGATTTTTGAAAATTAATATTTATTTTCAATTTAGTCCTGCCCTGAGCAAGTTATCTCACTAAAGAAATATTAACATAAAGTTCACACTAAAGAATAATTACAGAATTTCAAAAAATATCCCAGGGCAAAAGTTTACATACCCCTGATTCTAAATACTGTATGATGTTACCTAATGAATCAAGTAAATAATCAAATTATTTACTTTATAAACTCTTTATAAATTATTTGAGTTATTATATACTCAAATAATCAAGTTTGTATGTTTAGTCACAGTTGTTTAAGGGTTTCTTGTTTGTCATGAGTCATTAGACTGTCCACTGATCTTCAAAACAATCACCCAGGTCCTCCACAATCTTTACTTTTTCAGTATTTCTGGACATTTGACTCATGTCCAGCAGTAACTGTATGATGTTGAGATTCCTCATACACAACTATTACAATAGATAGAAACATTCAGTGCTGCCCACAAAGTCAACACGATTCATAAAAGCTCAATAAAGTCAGCTGGGTGTAAAACCTCTGGTTTTGGTGTAAATTGTTATCGTTTAATTTATACATCTTATTTTTTTCCATTCACTTATGTCCTTAATTTGTCTTTAAAAAAAATCTTAATTTGGCAACTAATTATAATGTTATATATTCATATATCCATATTTTATTTTGATGAAAGATGAAGTTACTAGATCCAGGTGGGGTGTTAGTGGCATGCCTCCACACAGAGCCTCACCATTGGCTTCAAATGAACAATGAGGCTGTGAGAGAACCTGTCAATCCTTTGTCATAGGCCTTGGGTGCTGAACAGCACGGTGAGTACAGTAGTCAGTTTCCATGACGACGGAATGGGTTGCGAGCAGGGTGGACAGGGGCACCGTGATGTGGTGAATGAGGGAGAGGAACTGGCCTCATTAGAGGACCTTCATGCACGCCGCATTGTTCATTACAGATGAATGGTGGAGGAACAGAACACTCGCTCCCTTTGGCCCCGTTCGTGTGACACAGTGTTTGAAAGCATGCTGCTCTTTTACATCAGCCTTACATGCTTTAATTGACGTCGGACAGGAGAGGATTGTATCTACTCAATGGCAACACTGTGTAAGCGTTTGAGATGTGTGCATTACCCATCTGAAGCAGAGTCAATGCTTTTGTCTTGTGGCTGTCGGTATAATCCTTAGATAGAAAAGTCCCAGACTGAACTCTCCATCAGCTTACTGATGCAACACGGAGTGGTTTCATTACCAAACCAATGAGTCAGTCATTTACAAAACATGCCCGGAAAGCTTTTTTTTGTAATGCATGTACCCAATAAAGTATCTGAGAAAAACCACTTCTAAAAATATTCAACATTATGTTTTCGGAATTCATGAAGTTTTGAATGAATAACTTCTGGCTAAAATGTAAATAGGGAAAAAAACCATATTAAAGTTTTACATAATGCCTTTCCTCTCAGGCTAGTACCGTAAGCCTAAATCTGTCCATTTGTTTTGTGAAAAGTATTAACAGTTGTTTAGTTTGTCAGCTATGCAACAGATCTTTTGCTTGTAATCCAGACCTGTCACAGACCTGCACTACATGTGGAAATATTACTGTTGTATTGCTTGAAAGTGAATGTGAACTTGTTTCTTTACAGTATTTGAGGTCTAAAAAAATATAGAGCACCTTTTCTGTTATGTTGAACTGTTCCTCCAGTTTTCATTTTCTACGAATAAATGCAAATAGAAACAATGTTTTTGTTTAAAATTTTGTAGAAATATTTTTACTAGTTTACAGAATAAAACAAAAGTTATAATTTTAGCCAAACACATACCTATCAATAGAAAATAATTATAATAATAACATGTCTCTTTATTTTATCTGCGGCTGTATCTAAAGCATGTATATGTTTATTATATTTTAAATACATTTCCTTTATTCTAAGCCTGTAAAAGCAAATAAAAGTCAGACACCGCAATGGAAAAAACTCCTATGCATACTGCACCGCAGCTATGTATTGGGTATTTTTATTATAGTTTCTATATTTTATTTATATTTATAATCCAAAGCCTAGAAAAGTAATGCAAATTAAAGTCCAGACCTTAATTACCTTTACAGAAACATTATAAATGTATACACATACATTATGAATATGTATGTGTGTTTGTATACATGCTTTTATTTTTATTTTACAAGCCTCCATTTACAGCGCCGACCTAATGTTTTATTTAATACAAGCGATGCCATAAATCATCATTCAATAATCTCTATTGTTATTGCAGTAACTTGCACTGCTCTAATGAGGTAGTTTATATAGCAGTTGTCATGGTAACTGAAGCTTATTAGTCCAATACAGGATAATTCTCTTCATTTGAGTCTCTCAAGCTAAAGCTTAGGGCTGGAATGGCAAAGAAACAGTCTGGGATTGTGAGTCACGTGTCTTTGATGTAAAATATGGTCATTTACACAGCAACCTGTGGGTGTGTGTGTATGTCAGCCCCACACACTCGCTGGTCATGATTTATCACAGCCGGTCATATTAAATTGTGTTTCCTGAATTGATCCTCTAATGCCATATCTGTCACCATCGATTAATTCTTCGGCCGTGATTCACCTGCCCCTATCACTGTCAGAGATTTTATTATTGCCATTATACGAGGATTCAATATAGCTCAGCTCAAAAATAAACCCCGTTTAAAAGTACTATCACACAAGTGTACTTCTACAGGTCTGTGATCAGAAGTTAAACCAGCCAGTTTAGGGATGTGAGACGCCGGTGATATGTGGAGACAGACAGCTGCTGTTTGTTCATAGGTGTTCGTAGCCTGCCGGATTGTGATGCAATCTGAATCCGAGCTGTTGCCAGGCAACGGCTCATTAGGGATCTGACGTCTATAGCGTGTTGGCTGTTGCTCGTGTGACACAGCAAGCGTTGCTGGGAGTGGCACAGTCATGATGGAAAGCAGAAGATGGAGAAGGAACATTTCATCCATCTGTTCACGGTTTCATGTCCTCCCTTCTGCTTCTCTTGCACTTTTGTACAACTGAGGGTTTTAGGCCTGGCCTGTCGACACTTGTAAAGCTGTTTCCTTATCCTTGACTCCTCCCTGCCTGGATCACCGTTATGTAAGCGTTATGCAACCCTAGATCAAAGATGTGCTGATAGGTATTGAGAAGCCATGGTACTTGGCATCGGTCTTGATGCTAAGTGGTTTTTTTTTGGGTCACATGTCGTTTATTGTCTATACAGCACAGTCTTTTTTGTTCTTAAATTGCTTTTGAATCAAAGGGATAGTTCACCTTTATATAGAAATACTGTCTTCATTTATCCTCATCTCAGTTGAAACACAAAAGAAGATATTTTGAGAAATGTCTCAGTAGTTTTGTGTCTATACAATGGAAGTCATTGGGGCCAATGTTGGTTGGTTAGTTAACTACATTTTTCCAAATATCTTCTGTGTTCTGCAGAAGAAGAAAAAAAGAAAGTCATACAGGTTTGGAATGACATGAGAGTAAGTAAATAGTTGTAAATTTACTTACTTTACTTTACTTAAATGTCCCATTTTTTTTTTACTTTTTCAATTTTATTATATTTTCAAGGCTTTTTTCACTTTACATGCATCTTCTGTCACTACTTGTGATTAAATTTAAAAAGTAGGGCATTTAATTGTGTCATATGGCTCGAATATATGTTTTCATGTGTCTTTGGTGTGTTATAAGTTGCCCATGCATGTATTAGACATGTAAAATTGCGAAAAATGGTGTTGGAACAAAAGATGCATTCTATCGAAGACCTGCCTGAAACGCCTCATGTAACCACAACCCCACAAATCTACATCAGTCTGTTGTATGATTTGACTAAGACCGCACAAATGTAAACGCAAGTGAGGTGGGTGTACCTGTCAGTACAATTGCTTTGGAACCTGACATTCCAAATATGGTAAGAGTTGTTACATTTCCATCACACGCTTGCAGTATTCGACCAATCACTACGCACTGGTTAACTGGCCAATCATAGCACACCTCGCTTTTCAGAGCAATGAGCTTTGCAAAAAATCTGTGGGTTTATGAGAAGCGGGGCAAAAAGAAGATACAAACATGCACGGTATGTGGAAAATACAGCTTTTTTAACCTTAAATCGTTTATAAACATTGCATTATCATATAAAACAAACAATAATATTCGTTTAAGCCGTGTCATATGACCCCTTTACTTTTGTCACTACATACACAATTTATATACACACAAAAAAAGTGTTACAACTGCTATATTCTCACATTTTCATATAGTTTCAAATTTACTGAACAGGTGAAGAGACCCCTTAACTCCGCCCACCTGAGACGGATCATAAAACCAGCCGTAAAAAGGAATTAAATCAGACCCATATTCACTAGTCAGACAGTTTGTGTAAGTGTGAACTGTGCCAGCAGGGTGTGATCTTTCACTGTTGTGTAAGGTGTTAATACTCCCGTCCACAGTTGAGAGAAAACATCTTCAGTATAGTTATGCATATCTAATATGTATGTTGACTTTAAATGATCAGGAAACATTGACGTTTTGATAGAATATCTAAAATCCTGGAGAATGAAATTAGTCATTTGACCTCAAAGTGTGGAAGTGTGTGTGATTGTGGGCTGGAGAACATGAAAGGCAGAGGATATTAAAATGGAACCTGGCCTGTTCTGCCGTGTGCTTATTAAACGTATCCAGGGTCAGATAAAACACAGTGTACATGTCCTAACAAGAATCTTTGATGTGCGCTAAGAGGGCGACCAACATGCCAGACACTAAATGCACAATTAAACCTAAACCAGCAATAACCCATCCACCACTTCGCGGTCTGGTACAAAAACAGACAGGCGCTTGTTTAAGAGTCTTTTATCTTCCCTCATAATTAAATCCTTTGAGGCAGAAGGTGTTATGGGCAACTGTGAAACCTTTTTATAGCAAAGATCTGGAATGATCGACACAGGGTTTTAGCTAAAAAAAAAAAAGACGCCCTGTAAATCCGAAGATGAGAAGTGACTGATTCAAGCCGAAGCCTGTTGGCGGAATTTGGCGTGTTATTTTTCACATCACTTGATTCAATTATATCTCCCAGGTTTTCATTGAAGTGTCAGTGGGATTAAAATGCATGACTTTTCAGGAAAACACAGTTCCACAGTTTATGCAACCGGCGAATATTCTTGCGAACCTCTTAACATAAATAAATGGTTTCTGGCTTTAAAAATGGTCTAACTCAAATGAATACACTCTTCTAAAGGTTCTTCGCTATTTTCATAAATGAACAAAAAGTTCTTTGTGGTGAAAAAAGGTTTTTGAGATTTAAAAAAGTAAGAAAGGGATGGTTCTTTAAAGAACCTTTGACTGAATGGTTCTTTGTGGAACCAAAAATTCTTCTTCTTTGGCATCGCTGTGAACAACCTTTAAGCACCTTTATTTTTAAGAGTGTACCAAGCTGTTTAAGAGCCGAAGACCAAGATAGTATGTTATGGTGTTTTGTAGCTCATGAATATGACATGACATAGAAATACACAACAAAATCTGCATCTGGAATGCATTGTAGGTAAAAAAAATATATAAATTGATGAAGTTGAATATTATGTGACTAAATGCGAAACCTTTAAAATAGTTGCATGAACAGAAGTATTCAATTTATTATTTACATGTTTAATTTAGCTTTTATCAACCAAATCTTTCCTGTAGCTCAGTGGTAAGAGCAATGCGTTAGCAACGCAAGGATGTGGGTTCGATCCCAGGGGATTGCACATACCCAAGTATAAATGTATAGGATAATGCAAAAATGGTTCCCATTGACTTGACCATGGTAATATTTTTATATAGAGTTTGGTTCCAAAATGAGATGACTCATTTTTTATTGTGCATTCCAATTAATATCAATCAAACTGCAATTGGTTTGTTTGATTTAAGATATAATAACTAAAAAAATACAGCTAACTAACACAATAAAAACATGATTTTTGAAAATGTTTAAAACAGAGTAATCTCATTTTGGAGCCAAACTCTTCTTTATTTCTACTATGAACAGTCAATGTGGACCATTTTTTGGGTGAACTATTCCCTTAATTTAGATCAAACCAAGCACACGAGAGCTCTTCCTCGCCAGAAACCTTGCTTGACCTTCAGACTTCCACCTGC
The DNA here is from genome assembly GCF_015846415.1 of Triplophysa dalaica. Lineage (NCBI taxonomy): Eukaryota > Metazoa > Chordata > Actinopteri > Cypriniformes > Nemacheilidae > Triplophysa > Triplophysa dalaica. The sequence continues at coordinate 3,309,457 of NC_079561.1, forward strand.
TCTGAAATAATCCCTTCAAAGCATTTGTTTACTGTTTACACGTTTGTGCTACTGTTATTAATCCATGTTCATCTCGGGAGAGCTGGAGCTGCAAATCTTGTTAACTGGTTTGCAGGGGTTTGTGTTCCGACCCCGGGCAGAATCATTAATTCAGGATTGGAATTGATTAGCGCCTCTCGCTGTGAGCCTAGCCCAAACATGACTGAAATCACAAACCATTTCACTCCTTCTGCACACTTCATGCAATCCAGCGGTGACATTAAAGGGGACATCAAGAGCATTGGTTCTGTTTTTTAGACTAGTCTTTTTCCTCACTGTGTTTTTATTATAGATATGGATTTGGTATATGGGGTTTCTTGTCACACCTCTTATCTATGCTGTGCAGAACATCCCATTCAGTTGTGATGCAAGTGTCATGTATTTAGAGATTTTCCTTCATGTGCGACATATTACAATGCACATTACTTGATCCATCATTAGTTTTGACAGTCTTGTCCTTTTCCCAGGTGCTGAGGATGTGGTGATGGCCTTCTCAAGATCAGAGGCTGAGGACAGGAGACAGTGACCTCTCGCCAAGTCACTACAGCTAAATACCACATAACACTGTTGATGGAGAGGGCGGGACCTGAGATGGGAGAGGGGTGGGGCTCTGCCGCGTGCTCGTTGCCACACTTCCCTTCGCTACCCCATTCCCCTCCTCTTCCTCACGAACTGTTACACTATCAGGGCCCGTGGCCTCAAAAATACCTGCTGACTTACAGCAAGAGTCAGAATGAGCGGGCAAACGTTTGATTTTGCTGTTTTTTAGGATTTTTTTTGTTTGTTTTTTGTTGACTTATGCTTCAGTGAGTGGCGTTTCATGTTTGTTCCCATGAGAGACTGAACGGACCAAGAGCTTCATTTTTCTGGTCAAACCAAGAAAGAATATAAATGGCCTTATGGGTAAATCGCCTGTCATTAGAGACAAACCTGTTTGTTTAAATTAGTAGTTTCTTGTTTTGTTGTCCACACCACGTATTTGTTTTCAGGGTTGTCAAGTAGATGTTTACATCATAATGTCTTCAGAATAACATTATTATTGGTGTGGAGATGAAAGAATAACATCAAAATGGACGAGGCCCGTACGTAAGCACACTCACAGAATGATGTCCTACAGATGAACTGATGTATCACGATCTGTTTTCTCGGTGTTTGCATCAATGTGACATTTCCTAGGCTTTTTTGTACAGAACGTAAGAAAAAAGTAGAAAAGTGAATAAATTGTGCCAATTGTGTTTTTATGTAAAATATTTCTGAAGGTATCTAATGAATGTCTTAGGTCCCTATTTATTTTTCAGATGTCTTAAAGTCTAGACAAACATGAACCCCAACTCCAGGAATCTTTTTCAGCTCTAAATTTGTAACAGCGTGTTTTGATTAAAACGACCTAAGACAGTATCCTGAAATGTGCAAACGCGTCAAATAGAGGCATTGTGACAGAATGTGCTTTTCTCTGACACGAGTATTTCTTGCCGTATATCTAACAGCGTGGAGGACACATTTTAATGAAGTGTGTTTATTAAGATGACTCCAGACAGCCCTCAATAACAAAGTCATTAAAAGGGCAACGCTTTTAACTTTCATGTTTAATTGATTTGAACATTTTTGTCTTTTTGCCTCTGACCTTTTTGGTAACATCGGTATTTAACGTTTTGTTGACCTGCTTAACATAATTATTGTATCTCAGTGTTTTGAATCGATGCATGCCTGTATTGAGGTTTAAGATGTATATTTAAGTAGCTCTAATGATCACGAGAGCCTGGCAGCATTAAACATCACCTCTTTTAATCTGTGGACGTCCTTTTAAACATTTTCCATAACATGTCTGCCTACGATCTCCTCTCAGCAATAAACATCTGAATGGATGTCTTCAGTCTATATTTACAGGCATCTGTTTGCTTTTAACTGTTGTTTTAAAGTTATTCTTATTTTCTCTATGCATTTTTTTATTCGGAAGCATACAAACGTGTCTTAACTGCCATCAGGTTGGGTCTATGACCCTAGCCGCCCAAACATACGAATGTCACTATGTCTGGATTCATGTTTGGTTCATTGACTTCACTGCATGTTGTCCCTTCCCCCTCAAGCTGTTAAACTATTAAATGTGAATTGCTTTTTTATTGTTTAAAATTCAATTGAGTTGATGTTTTATGCTGTTGACTACGTCACTCGACTACAATGCGTCCAAATCTATACCAACCGAACATTAAAGGAGTTTAAAACTGCCCTTTGGTTTGAATATTTTTGCTTCCGGTGGAATTTCTGAAATTTGGGAGACTAGGATGTTCAGAACTTTCTGTCTTTATGATAAGAACTGAAAGGAAGAGAGAGATAACATTGTGGCAAGTTTCTCATAATAAGGGCATATTGCTCCTCTTTCTAAAGGCTCTGTAATCTATTCTGAGGTATGATAAGATACACACACACAACCAAGACAAGCAGTCTCTAAAGTGAACGGACAGACACTTTAAGTAATGGTTTATGAGTAAAAATGCATTATGGAGATCAGGGTGACATTTGCAATTGTTTGTTCCCTGTTTTATAAAGAAAGAAAAAGTTTCTGGCAATTTCTTTTTACTCAGGTAGCTCAAAAGCATAATGTCTATTACACCGAACGCAGTGCGATGCAGCGCAAAAAAAGACAATTGAACGCACTACAACCTATTATCATTTTAAAGTGACAATCTCATTTGTACAAGCGTGTTCCCGTCCGGTGTAGACACGGTGTTAAAGTTGACAAATTTAAGTCATTTAATGCAATTCGTGATCTTGCACAAAATTCAGAAACAAAAAGCAAAATAACATAACTATAATTGTTATTTACAATAATAAAAACAGTGTCTTCGTCCTTGGAGATAATGTAACTCAATTGTGTTTAAAAGTCAACCCATCCCAAAACAGGCATCATTTACAGTACAGTACAGTCTGGTGCTAACCGCAGGTGGCAGTCTGTATCCTCATTCTGATCACATGAATTCCCAATATAATCAACATCTGTTCGCTGTTTCTCTCGCCATCTTCCACAGATGGTCAAATCCTGTGATTTAGAGGAGGCTGGCTCTGGGCTCGAAGCGCCAGCTGCTGCAAAATATAAATGGGCATAAATCGCCCTCAAATGCATTGCCATTTTCAAGACACGGCTCCATCACCTGACTAAACTCTCCCTTTCCTAGACCAATCAGACATCTGACTTAAAAGTGTAAATACTTGAATGCATTCCCTCGCCCCAAGATATATCTTGAATATTCATGATGTCTGTTTAAGAAGTTGGCTGGTGGTTTGAAGGCACACTCGGATGGGTGCCCAGCCTTTTGGCTGACTTGAAAAGCTGTCTTGGGAGAATTGGGTGCAATGCGAGGGTCATGATGTGCTTGTGAAGATTCTGCAGTTCTTTCTTTTAATCTGTTCTGGACTGCAGTTGACACTGTATGTTATGCGAGTTACTGTTACATAATGTAACACTGGGTTTGTAAACAGTATGACACTGAATCACTATGTGCTCATCTTTTTTTTCACACATTTATTATTATAGTGGATGTAAAGCTTCTGAACAGAATACTTTACTATACAATACTACAAAAATGAACTAAATGTAGTATTATTAGACTATGATAATATATTTGGTCATCAGATGAGCATACTTTTTAATATTCTTATTTGAAGAGCCGGATTCAACATGTTGAATGAAGTATCTCCTTCTGGCAATAATAGCACTACTTCAAAGACGCTTTCAAATCCATTAAAGTATCAAAAATGCAACATGCTCAGACTCGGCCAGACATCAGCATATATGTTAACCTAAATATGATGGAATTAAATAGTAATTATTAACGTGAATGCATTTTTGCTTTGAGGCTATATGCTACCATCAAAAATGGGTCTGGGACGCCAGAAATATCCAGTTTTGAAATAAATGTTTTTTTTTCAGTAAAATTTAATGTTTTTCGTGTGAATTTTCAGATTTACAGTAATAAAATGTTTTTTGAGCGTATTTCAAATATACAGTAAAATCTTTTAAAACACAGTAAAATTCTGTAAATCGTTTTTACAGGGAATATATAACGTTTATTATTAGCTGATACTCATTTTAAATGCACATTTTTGTTATATAGTGAAATGCATACATCACTATTCATTTAACTCTTTTCGGCGTCATTCACTGTAGTGTCATTTTGTGTCACACCTGAATTATGTGGAAATAATGTCCGAGACTTTCACATAGGCTTTTTACAAAAACCTCTAAAACCATATTAATTTCATTGTTGTATTTCAATCCATACAGAAATTCGTAGCTGGATTTTAATATGATAATAAATAAAGGTAATGAAATCCAAAGCTTTCTGTGAAATGGTAAAACTCACTCCTCTTCTTTATTGTTTTTAGTCATATACTGTACAGATTTGTTTGGTATTAATGACTCATATGTGGGTGGAGAGCCAGTGTTTTTTTCATTCTGTCCCTCTGCTGAGGCTTCTGTCCTCAAACGGCTCTCTGTTTAAATGAATATCCAGAACTCACTGCATGACGAATAATCCTGGATGCTTCTCATCTCACTTAACCAGAGATGGCTATATCCGTTTGTCCCAGATTACAACGAGGACATTAGCCCGACCATCTGCTGCTCAAGTTTCTTCCTTCAAGAATTAAAAGGAAAGCTGAACGGTTTTACGTAACTGCCACATATTTAATTTCGTTTCTGATTATTAGTTTTCTTTGGGTGGTTTAAGTTCATTTATTAAGTTTCCTTTTTTACGTACATATGGGTCATCATTTTTTTTTATGTGCCCGTTTCAGCTTTATTTTAACCTATAAATATGCAACATTATAAGTAACTAAATGTACCCTTCAGGATTGTCCCATATAGGATGTCCATCATTCGTGGTGGTTGGCCTGTCCACCTTCTCACAAACTCACATGTCCTCATGCTTTAGCCATCAGGATGTCTTTCACCTCCACTAAAGGTTTTCCGCACGCGTGGGAAAATGAGGATACCACTGAAAATAGGAAAAACAATGAACAGGACGCAGTTTTATTGCCCGTTGTGCTTGTAAAATAAACTTATTCCTTTGAAACCTATTCTCTCATATCAGTTGTATGCTTATGTGATCACTAATGGAAAAGCATGTGTTGATATTGGTCATGGCATGTAACTCATTTAACTTCTCCCTGTGGTTACCATAGAAACAGCGCATGCAGCGGTTAGACTGCAACGAAAGGGCCCTTCTCTTTCATTAAGCTAAATTTCTGCTCCTAGAATCCCACTAAGGCGTAGTTTTGGTTAATCAATAATGGTTGTTGACAAAGCTCCATAAGATGACAGTCTCACTGAGGTGAGCTAATGCGAATGTTAGAGACACATTTGTCGCTTTTCCAAGATGAGTGTGTGTTTTAGTTAGAGATATTTATAAATGCTGCTGACACTTTAAAAGCTGCTCACACATGTGACTCATTGTCAGTTTAAAAATGTTTGTCTAGCCCAGTGGTTCTCAAACTGGTGCATCCGGGGGGGCACAGAATTTGTGGCATTTTATGAAATATAGAAATTATTTTTAAAGGTGAAATCAAAAATAAGACCAGCCCCCAAAATAGTTTATGTTCCAGTGTATGGTTTTGGTAAAAAAAATCTGAGTTTAAGATTAAGGGATAATGTACAGGCAGCCGGTTGTTATCGCGAAAATAAGCCCCGACATCACACTGAAGGGGGCGGGGCTTATTTGGCTATAACAGCCGGCTGCTTGTCAGTAATATGAGACATAATCTGTACATAAAATGTGAATTTAAAATATTTGATTTGCTCATTTTACCGAATGCAGACCTTCCGGGTGGAAGCCATTTACTTTCGGTTTTGGGGTAAGAAGCGAGATGTCAATTGGCAATTTTGTTTAATCTTTTGTAAATATAATTTTTCATATTCATATTTTCATATATATAAAATATCATATTTACATTTAATTTATCAGAAAAAAAACGTAACATCCAGGTTACCGTATGATATTAGTTTTGAGAAGTTCTTATCTGGGAATAACAGACCTGCAAATGTTGCGACTGGCCAATCAGAATCAAGCGTTCTTTATTTCGAGGACCGAAACCCTTTATAGGCCTACACAGAATCATTTTGTGCAGCGGTCATCGATATTTTATCGTGAATAAAACACAGCTGTCGACCATTCAAGGATTGGTAAAATACGTTAAAAAAATCATAAAAACTTTAAAAAAGAGGATGTAAAATCGCATAGCCATTAATAAACCAATGCCTAAAATGACCTGTGCAAATATAATAAGGCTTAAAATGCTCCATGATGACCGCAAGTTGCACCATCCCTGAAAACACACGACACACTCAGAAACTTTTCTCAACATCAATGCATTTGTTTTTATTTTAGCGGTGGCACACATGGGATCATCGTCCTGCTGTTTGGGTTCTTAGGAGAATAGTTGAGAAACTTAAATCTGACCATACCTTTCTTGGGACGCAAGGAAAAATGCCGAATAGGCGGTTCCCTAGTAGCAGTATCATGAGTTTGACAAAGCTTAAAATTAGGGACATATTTTTTGCATCCATTTATCAGCAAAATGCATAAAGCAACGTTAGGTATATAAAAATGAATACTGAATAAGTAAAATACTACAAAATATATGTATTTGTATTTTTAACTTATCCAAAGTGACATAATATATACACAACATCACACCTGTCTAACAGGTTGAATTGAACCTGGCGTGGCTGTTTTAAGAGACAGTTAATGAGGTCTCTGGTGCGCTCCTGGTGAGGGCAGGACGGGTGAGCAGTGACTCAGCACAGTCCGGCATAGCATCCATCAGTCAGCAGACAAACGCTGGGGAAACTGCTGTTCTTTTGACTCCTGGCTGATGATCTCCTGCTGAGCACAGACGCCAAGCCCTTGAATTAAATCTGACAGCTTCCTCCACTCGTGTTACATTCCTGTCTCATAGATGTTTTTGGCATAGGATGAGCACAGCCTCTTTGATTCCTCCTCGCGTGTAATTTGAATCAGAGCAGCTATATATAATGTGTCTGTGATGGAAGTGATGGGTGAATAATTCTTCCAGCCGTCTGTGTCTTTTACTGCATAAATAATTTGCCAGTGGTAAGTTGTTTGAGCATAATGAGTCAAAGTTCAGAATGTTTGACAAACTTTGGAGGGAAATTGAAGGCGCAGATTCATTGCCTTGAGCCTTCGGATGATGCACTAAACTGCAATGTATTCGATATGTCCCAGTGAGATCTTTGGCACAGAGGCAGAGATGCAAATGGGTTCAGTGTCTCACCAGAGTTTATTTCTGTACTTTCGTCCTTACTGGCTCTAAAATTAAAGACGTGTGTTGTTGTTGTCTTGTTGGAAGCAGTAAAATGTACTCTCCGTTGTTGTTATATTAGGGCTCACAATATATAGAAATGATTTAAATGTTAATTTTGCATTTCGCAATGGTTTGCAATAACTAAATAAAATGTTACGTTTCATGAAAGTTTCATGTTAATGCAGATAACAGAGCGACCGTGTCTGATCTCTGGAATATGATCAATATATGTCACGTATCATATGAAAATTTATCATTTTAAGTTTTTGCATACATTTTAAAATAGTTCAAATTAATTTATCAGACTATAAAAGTAATGTCACAATTATTTTTCAAATCTGTAGTTTTCCTGTCCTTCAAGAAGTCGGACACCTCACGTCAAACTTTTACTGGTGCATAACTTAAGGGATAATTTTGAACCTGGTATGTTTTGCTTAGCTATGTTACACTATATAAGTCCCGTGTACCTCCTTTGGCTCGTGGATGGTTTTCACAGTACCCAGATCCACAAACACTAAACTTAAAATTAGATAGCAGCTGCTCTCACAGTATCTTATCCTACGACAGATTCCCAAAATACCTCTGTGATGGGTAGAAGAGTGCATCTGACTTTTTGAGACAGGGTCATTCCGGACAGGTTTGTCCACTCTCTCCAGCAATGTGTGAGCGTTACTGTGGCTTTATGGAAAAACTGATATTTTCTTATGTAACTTAACAGTGAGAGGTCGGATGCTTATGATGGTTTTCAATGTCTGTGAGAATGACGGTTGTAATTATTCATTCCGTTATGATAAAAATAAAGCACAGAGACGGAAAAGGCCCTTAGTTAAACATATTATGGAGATAAAAAGAATCAGTAGCTGACTGGATGTGATTTAAAGAGAATGAGCACCTCTCAACGTGAGCTAATGTTTCTCTTTTGTATCAGGGAGGGAAATATTCTCTCACCTCACGCTCTGTTGGCAGGCTCATATGAATCACTTTGGTTTATTCTGCTGACACGGCATGTATACGGCAGGCAGGAATTTAATATGCAGCCGATGGGAGAGAAGAGCTATGGGTGCTTGAGAGGATCAATAATTGAAAGGTCACAGAGAGTAGCTGAAATGCGGCTTGTGAGCTATAAGAGGAGCCGCTGAAACGGTGTGTGTGTGTCACCTTTACAGATAAGGTGAGGTTTATTGAGAATGTGTGGATGGTGGCATTGAACATAATGTTCTTATTTCTGTGGCATCATTTATAAGAGCTCTTATTTTATTTACATCACTGCTTGTGTCTTATGGGAATCAAAATCTGAGGCTACCCCAAAAATCAAAGCTTTTTAGTTTAATTGCATATAAATCTGTTTAGTGTGTTGGCAAAATGTTTATATGCTCTCGTACTTGTAGGTCGGTTTGGATAAAAGGGTCTGCTAAATGAATAAATGTAAATAAAAGTGCTAACTCTTTACCAAAATGTTGTATTTCGCTGCTGTCCTTCTGAAACCTCGTATCTCCATATTTCATGTTTTAATTTTTTGCCCATAGTCACCCTTTATTTTTATTAGTCATAAAAAGTATTTAAGAGTGCATTCCAACTTTGACAACACCGTGTTTAATCTATTAAAAAGTACAGTGTTTTTTCCATTTTCTGAAAAATAGTAAATTTGGCCAAAAGACAGCAATCCTTTGTTAACATTAATGCATTAGCTAACACAAAGTAACAATACGTCTACAGCATTTATTAATCTTAGTTCATGTTTATTTCAACATTTACTAATACATTTTTTAAATCAAAATTGTTAAAACATTTGTCAATATATGAATAATTGTATATAGCCCAAGATGAACAAATGCTTATAAACTATAGCCTATTGTTTATTGTTACTTCATGTTTGCTAATGCATTTACTAATGTTAACACATTTAAAGCCTCAAAAGTTTTAGGATTATGAAAAATGTTAAAACAGAATGCAAAATTTCTGAGTCACATCATTTATGATCAAAAGTCAGATTTCTTTGGTTCCATCGAAGCACAAAATGCTGTTTGGAACAATCTCATATCATGCTGGGATAATGTTTACAGTACATTCACGCATTTGGCAGACACTTATCCAAAGTGTCTAACAGCGCATTCATGCTCATAATATACAGTAATTGGCATTGACATTTTATTATTACATTAGAAAAATTGATTTTCCTGTTATTTGTTTTGTATTCTGTTCCATCATTGTGTTCAATTTTCATAAGCAGTCTTCACAAAACAGAGGTTTTATTAATGTAAATAAGCAAAAATCATCTTTATTTGCTTGAATGACGGGCTTTGTTTAAAAAAACTGGCCATGATTTTTTTTCATTTTATATTGAGGCTTTTTAACTGAGCCAAATCTTTCTGTGATTGTTCTGAACCGCTGCTGATTCTGCGGAGCATCTTTCCAGATTATACAGTTAAGATCTTCAGCGATAAACCCCTCGCTAAATCAAACTTCACCCCTATTAGTTCTCCCTGTCATCCGCGCGGAGCCCCTTGTCCCTTCCACAGGAAACTGTAATAAATCCAGCCACCTTCAGCTTCACCCACGCTCCATATAAGCATGGCCACGAAATAACAGAGGTGTGTATCCACAGCTGTGTCCGGGCAGCAGATTTTCTCATATGTTTCCAGTAAATATTATAACAGAGGAAGGATTGGTCGGCCTCCTGAATCTCTCGACCCAATTACACCACAGATAGAACAATTTAAGTGTGTGTTTTTGTGTAGCCCTTTGCTTTCCTGATTGTGTGTGTGATTCTGGTCTGTGCTGGTTTGTCATGCCAGGATTGCAGTGACCCATGGAAAAGCACTGCCCATATAGTGCTCACCCGTAAAGGGCTTTACGGGTTACCTTCAGAAGCTAAAAAAGGTGTCTCGGGGGATGGCTGTCTGCAGGTGACTGATGGGGTCCGTGTGGTTGTGTGTGAGTGTGTGATGGCAGAATCCTCGCCCCTGACTGCTCTGTGTTGGGAGATAGCGGGGCATGATCCAGCATGTCAACATTGAGCTTTTGTGTTGGTCACAGATCAGTGCCTTTTAAACTCAATTGTCAATCCTCTTTACAAAATAAATATCTCTTTAAAGGAATGCTTTTAAAACAAAGATGTATGTAAGACAATAAATACTAGATACGTGTAAATCTAGAGGTATTCACGTGAGACAGATGTTCTTGTCAGTCATAAACAAACAAGTCAGAGCACAGATATTAGGGCAGCAGGTCTAATGTAGGTCATATTCCAGTGAGTCTTTTCTCCAGGGAAAGTCATCTAATTTTCTTTCGGATTTAAGCATCAGCAGGTTTAAACACCCAGATTCATCCTAATAAGACCTTCAAAGAATACACAGCTCCTGTCTTCTGCTGTGTTTGACTCTGACGCACCAGCGTCTCGTCTCTGTGGACACCTACCAGGCAACAGATGAAAATGTTCTCCATAGTAGAGAGGCAACACCTCTGAAGATAAGAGCTCAATAATTGAAAGATCTCTGACAGCTCCGTCTCTCGCACTCACTCCGAGCGTGTGACATGTTTACACGGTAAAATCTCTCCATGTGCACAAAAAGCCTTTGAAATAGCAACCATACTAGTTTAAACGAAAAATTAAGATATGAATCGATAATTTATTCAATATACATTTTTAATTATGTTTTTACAGGAACATCTCTTCTGATACAAGAAAAAAGGTAAAATGCCACTTTTTGTTTGAACATATAATTTTAATGTTTTTAATTCTAGTGTTTTATTGTCTTATGTATGCCTTTCATAATTTAAGCAGGAATAATACAAATTCCTGGAGATGGTTTAAGACTAGGCCTAGACTAAAATAAATTTCAGAGCTGGCTAAACTATAGTGAACGAGCACTTTCATATCTTTTTTTTCTAAAACATGTTAAAAATAGACTAATTTCCTTGCTTAATCGAATCTCTTTCCGGGAAACCACCCCTTCATGTTTAATAAAAAAATATTAGCAAAAATAAACAAATCTGCAGAATGAGGTAATCAAACAATTGTGGGGCACTATCGACCCCTCACGTAGGGAAAAATGTACTATGCTAGTAAATGGTGACCCAGAACTGTTTAGTTTCCCACGTTCTTCAAAATATCTTAAAAACAGAACAAAGTATTTTATACAGTTGTGGAACAATTTGAGGGTAAATTGTGGGTGAACTTCCCCTTTGAAATAATTAAATGTTGATCATCAACTTCAGGAGGTTAAAGTTAATATCAAGGTGAGTTGTTTTTGTATTCTTTTATTAAATAAAGTGAAAACTGTCCTGGCTTCATTACCATTCCTACTTAACAACATGTGTCCGTTGTATACTGTGTTTTTTTGTTTGTTGGCTTATTACTGATACAGTAATGCTCCCTCATTTGTAACTCACTTTGAATGAAAGGATCTGCTATACAAATAAATGAAAATGTAACTTCTTGGGTGTAACAATGCAAATAAATGTTGCTGTTCTTGAAAACGGGACCGTTTATTTGTTCAAATAAAAACAACTACATTGCAATGTGAACCCCGGTGTAAACTGTTAGTCGAAGGTGTAATGTTTTAATGGGCTTTTATCTCATGGTACTCTGTTGTCTTCTTTATCTTTGCCAGCCAACATTCCTGGAAGAGAACAGAAGAACACGTGCTGAATGCAGATTATTTCCTTTTAGGAGACAGAGGCTTGATACGTAAATTACCTGGTGCATTATTACTGCAAGCCTATTAGCATTGGCTGTTCGAATTTGAATGAATCATAATATTGAGTTTCTTTCTACGCCTTCCGTTGAATATGCATGAAATACAATAGAAGCAAAGCTAATGTTAAGAAATTGCTCAACACAATAGTTAAAGAGTAAAAACATCCAGAAATGATCTTTGAATTAGATTCACGCCTGTAATTGAAACTATATGGAAAAGAATATATGACATTTGTTCAGGATTGAACAAGTGCATCAGTCTTTTAAATGTGTCAGTTGCCTCCCATTCTTCCTCTCTTCCTGTGTTTACACGTCTCACAGGACCACACACACAAGAATGCTGAAATCCTTTTATCCACGAGCACTTTTTGCTCTGTAATGTTATCTCTTATGATGTCTCAAACACCCACCGCTGCACTAACGTTTCAGGGTTTTCTTTTCTTTTGTGCAGCCGAAATCACGGCAGACTCAATAACAAATGCTCTCTCGCACAGGATTTCAAACACAAAGCTCTTTGGCTTACAAAACGAAAGAGAGGAAATTGTTTCTCTATTATAATCCAAAGAAAATCGTCACACAAAGGGAAAACAGCAACAGCACAAAGGACGCCTAATATTACATTGACGAAACTGATATTGTTTAGCATAAGTACAAGAACGGACAGAAGCAAACAGGACAGACAGATGCTATCACTTTAGTGTCAGTGTACAGTAAGAAATGCAAACCACAAATAGAAACAATATGAGAAATGTTATGGAAGGTTTAGTGAGTAGGTGCGGCAAGAAAATATGCTTGTGTGGTTGTGAATTGGGCATTACATAATGCATGTACTGTCGGTTTAAGAAAGGTAATATCATTGTCTTGAATCTGAAAGCTATGATAAAACAAAGAACAGACATTGGAAAGACAGAGTGAAGAATGATACAGGGACTATTGTTTCACGGTTAAACCTGAAGTGATTTGAGATATAAGATGATTGGGAGGAACCGAAGATAATAATAATTTGTTACATTTATATAGTGCAATTCTGGGCACTCAAAGCACTTAACATGGAAGGGGAGAATCTTCTCAACCTCCACCAATGTGCAGCATCCACCTAGATGATCTACAAGATCTGCATGGATGCTTATTTTACCTTGAATGACAAATATTAAACGTTTTATGTTTTCACCAATCAACTATCTTCATAGGAATATAAATCTGTAACAATTTAAAGATTTGTTCTTTCTCACTGGCGTGCTTGTTTACAAACGTCCTTCAACACATAAAAGCCCATATCACCATGACTGCCTGTTCTGCTGTCTGTTACTATTGGAAACAGAGGAGAAAGATCCAGACTGAAGCTTTGTTATAAAAGAAGAGCACTGGAGTTTAAGGAAGGCACATCAACACTTTGCTGAAGTGACTCAGTCCTATTATCTCTGAAGGGAATGCTTGACACGAGGAGATTGGGAGTCTAATATCCCCCTGCCTTGAGATGGTGACGCTGATTTAAGTTTGGAGAATAACATGAATTCACTAGGACTAGAATTTCTTTGATGTCTTGAGAGGTTGCATGAGAATCGTTGTTTTCCTTCGGTCTCTCGTGCGATTTTCTTTCTCTGTTGGATGATTCACTGAGAAAACAACAGGGATGAAAAATTAAATAACACACACTGTCAATAGAGCCGCGGGTGGGCTCAGTTGTAGAACGTTTGATATCGAGATTTTAAAAAATCTGGAATGTGTAGTATTCTTATAGCGGATATGGGATGTGATCATGTCATGCTTTTAAAAACAATCCATAAGAATCGGTTGAAAACACATCTCTTCCGTCTGCACCTAACTGATCGTTTCTGATTTCTATATCTTTTCTAAAATATATTAAAAAAAGGCATGCTTATTAAAGCTAAACTAAACTTAGCACTGTACACTGTAGTAGGCTTTGTCAGAGATGTTTTTATTGCTCTTATGCTTTTTGTTGTCCTAATGTTTGACCCAATTGCTTCCATTGTTTACCCAACTTGTACAGTTTTTTTCAATAGTCCTACTAAATAGTATCTTAATACTAAACACTTGCAAATATCTTCTGAATATTTAAATGAATATATTTTCATTCAAAAAAGGATGAAAGGAGTCAGGCAGTGTGAGATGTCTCTCTATGACATCATAATTTGACATTAAATGGATAGATTTGTTTTCTCACTGTGCTCATTGAAGAATATGATTAATGATAGACTCGCCATGTGTGTTTCCTCTGATTATTAGCCTTTAAAACATCTAAACAAGCCATTATTAGACAGATGAAGTGTGTGACCAAACTGCTCATCAATTGAGCTCAAAATACAGACGAGGCTTCTAAAAAGAACCACAAACAACCTTAGCTTATTCCTCAAAACAAGATCTTCTGCCTCCCTCCCTTCATATGAGAAAATCTATCCTCCCGACCCCCTCCCTCACCCGTCCTTACCCACCCCATCATTTTCTCTGCGTGCTGAAAGACAATGTCCTTTTGAGATGTCCTTCAAGTCTGAAGAAACAAAAAAGCAACACATTGGTCAAGAAAGTTTGCAAAATGCAACACGAATAAAACAAATGTCTATCTGTGTAATTCACATTTAATTAAATAGCAACAGATTTAACGCTGTAATTGGCCCCGAGAAGGAATTACATTTACTTTCAGGCATTTGGCAGACGCTTATCAAAAGCGACTTACATTGCTTTATCCTATACATTTTACATAGGTATTTGCAATCCCCTGGGATCAAACCAATGCTCTTACCACTGAGCTACAGGAATTATTGCATGTTTCTTATATAAATGCAATAGAGTAAAGAATAACCTTGTTTGACCTACTGGTGCACTTTCATTTACGATTTGTGACCAGTGTTGGGTGTAACTAGTTACTAAGTAATTAGTTACTGTAATTTAATTACTTTTCCCTTGAAAAAGTAAAGTAAGGGATTACTCATATGTTTTCTGTAATTTAAATACAGTTTCTTTTGATGTTATTAAACTAAATACTTTGTTAATTATATGCGTGTGCAATAGCGTAATTGACTTCAAAATTCAAAGTCTTACTTTAAAATCTGTGCTTTAATGTATAATTCTCACATTTGTAATACTTTGGTCAGTTAATAATATTATTTGAATGAATTCAATAAGCCGTTTCATGTCTATCCTTGAATCACTTAACTAATCAAGGTTGATGTAGGATATATAAAGTAATTAGTAATGAGTAACTAAATACTTTTTGGACAGAGTAATGTGGACAGTAATCTAATTACACTATTGAATATGTAATGAGTAACTAGTAATTAATTACTTTTTCAGAGTAACTTACCCAACACTATTTGTGACCCTGGATCACAAAACCAGTCTTAAGTCGCACGGGAACATTTTTAGTAAAAGACAAAAATACATTGTATGGGTCAAAATTAACGATTTTTCTTTTATACCAAAAATCATTAGGACGTTAAGTAAAGATCATGTGCCATGAAGATATTTTGTACATTTCCAACCTTAAATCAAAACTTTATTTTTGTGATTGGATGGCCTGCCACAATGCCCCTGATTAACAACTTCTAAGGCAATTTTCTCAACTTTTAGTTTTTTTGCTCTCTCAGATTCCAGAGTTTTAAACAGTTGCCAGCCAGATATTGTCCTATTCTAATATAAAACTTATTCATTCATCTTTCGGATTATGCCAAAATCTCAATTTCGAAAAATTGACCCATAAAATGTCCAGGGTCACATTTGATGATTTATGACACATAATGGGGATTTGCTCGGTGGATGCATAAATTAGCACGCAACTCCTCCAAACATTGTAGTATAAATCATGTTAACGAAAGCTTTCCATAACAAATCATAACATTAACGCTCGAGCAGTTTATGATAACAGAAAACATCGTTTTAACACATTCAAACCGCATCCTTCCAGCGCACCCCTCACACCCTGTCTTTATCGCTCTGAGATTTGACTACGCAAAGGGCAAAGCGGGCGGCCCGCACTCCCACAATAACACGTCGTGACGTCAGCCGGGCACCGCTCCCGTTGGATGCAGCTGCGGAGCGGCGAGAGAGACCGAACGGTGATCTGAAGTGCAGAGCGGCGGCGGCAGCCATTTTAGAGCTACCGCACTAATACCACATACACATCTTCTGGATATTTTCAGCGACATCTGATTTTATCGGACGAGAGGAGACGGAGTCGCATTGTTTCCAGCTTTAAGTGTCTCTGTTACAAAGACGGGATGCGGATCGGCGGGGTAACGTTAAAACCTTTCGCGTCTGCAGTCGGTCTGCTCTTGGGACTATTATGCGCGGCGGATGCGGCTAAAGGTAAGCGGCGAGACCCGAGCGTGAGAAATTGCGAATCTCCACAAAAAGGCAAATAAAAACGTATGTTTATATTTTGAGTTTTCATTCAGTATTCTCTCTCGCTCGGCCTGATAATACCCGGCGTGAGAAAGATCTGGCCATCATCATTTTAAATACGTATATTGAAGGTTGGTTAACGTGTCTGTTAATGTGAGTGGTTGAGGCGTTTGACAGTGATCGCAAATAATCGCCCGTGGATGTTGCGTCCGGCAGGTTCATCACGCGCAATCGTACGCGCGCATTATTAAAAATCAATCCGCCTCGTCCTGAAAATATGTCATTAAATAACACCGGTGCTTGTCAGCTTTGAAATGTCCGATCTCTTATACGGTTCCGCTTCACTTGACATCTATTTTTAAGTGTCAATCTTACACAACAACCATTTTCTGTGCCCACACCCGTGACCGACAATTCGGCCGCTATTGTATACAGCACATCATCTATAGATGTATTATCTATAGATGCTTATTCAGTTTCGTCTTCTTGTTTGTCACTGTCGTGATTTGTTTTTATAAGCTGTTTGTAACGACAAGATCATTAAGGGAAGAGATAAAGAGCCGTGCGCATTGCAGATCCCGCGTGGATTACTGTGTGTTGGGTGATTTTGGGGATTCGACTATGATGACACACACACACACACACACACACACACAAACACACACACGCAGTTAAATATGACTGAAGGACATCGCTGCAGGTGCACGCGCAGCAATGCATGCACGCACAGAGAGAGAGAGAGAGAGAGAGAGAGACATACCTGTTAGTTATATTATGCATTACTCAGTCTTACAGGTAACAGTGTGTCTTAAAATACGTGGAATAATGACGTCATTTCACAATACTATGTTTTTTTTGTTTGTAAATACAAGATTCCACTATTTTTAATAGAGATGATAATAATTGTTTTTGTCATAATGTAGTTGGTATAAATAAATAGTAAAAAATAAATAATCAAGAAACTCCTGAGATAGGCACAGGCTCCCCGTGACCCGAGGTAGTTCGGATAAGGGGTAGAAAATGGAATGGAATGGAAAATAATCAAGAAAGTGTTTTTTTATTTGGTTCTTCAATGGGAGGAGTCTTCATTTACATATGTGACCATCTTAAAGGCTAATGTAGTTTTCTTCATCTCAAGTGGAGCTGTTGATCTATTGTTTTAGCCTGAAATGTTCACATACGTGTGTTGAAAGCGTAGGGAGCGAAACGCTTCATGTCCATATGAAGGACTTATGACATAAGTTCAAAACGTCTATACATATCTCTGTTTTCACAAGTGTGCATCACAATCGTAAATGTCAACCTCCGCAGAAGAATACGGTGTCACAGATTTTATAACTCTTGGTTAAGTTTATTACTCTTGATGGATTGGATAGAGTTTCTTTGAGTTTGACCTGCTTTGTTTCAACACACCTGCTCACTTCCCTGCTGTTATCAGTCGAGTTGTGTAAAAACCCCACCTTTACACTGGATTGCGTAGCCCTGCAAACAGTCATGAGAAGTCGTAATGTTTTCACGGTTTAATAATTCAATACTTCTAGAGATGGCTGCTGGATTTTACGTTTCCTAAGAATTGTGAGAGGTTTACCAAATTCCGTAGAACAATGAAGGTTCAGTTTGATGAAATCTTTGCAAAGATGAAACAAAAAAACAACTTCTACAACTTTGACAGATGGTTGTTAGATTGTAAGTTTTAATAGTCAAACTTTCCAAAATCCAACCAGATTTTTATAACTTAGAACATACGCAAGTGCCGAGCTTGAACTGTCTTGAACTAGACTCGATCGTGGTTTATATGTTAAGGGGAAAGTCTTTAACTCTGAGAAGATCTTAACTACTTGTCGAGCCCTTAAGCATTGCAACACATTTCAAATCCGAAGAGATTTCGCACAAACAGCTGCTCATTCAGCTCCCGTGCCTCCAATGTTTTGCTTGTTTCAGCAGTCTGACTCCTGTAGCTGTATGTCTTCACTTACAGAAGGCTTGATGGAAAATCTCTCTTCCCAAAGAAACTAGAACACTAAAATCGTTGGTTTTGCTGATAGCTAGACATCCATTAGCGCTTCACCTCGGCGATGTCGACTTTTGAAGGGCCCATTAATTCTCTGAGGAGAAGGCGGATAAAAAAGCTGAGTAGACTTTGTCTCTCAAGGAGGTTCTCTTGTTGTTCCTCGTAGAGAAACAACGCAGTTACTGTTGTTGACGCATGCTGTACTAAGTACTTAGTTTTAAGCTTCCTGAAGAATTGACTGTTCATTATTTAGGCGTTAATGGTGCAAATGTGGAAAGCATATTTATTGAAATAAAAATATTTTACTTGTCTCAATAAAGTCTTAGATTATCTTTTGCGTCCACCATAATGTGTCGTATGTTGTTGTTTGTTCATGGAATTTGAACAAAAGGTCTCTTGGCCAGAACTCAAAGCTGCGTGCCGCAATAAGCACGTCACAATGCGCCCACTGTTGTGCACAACTCCGATATTCGTCATACGTACCGAATCTTGTATTTCAAGGACTTAAGCATAACAGATTACAAATCACTGCATCTATTTTTATTTTTAAATTGCTTTATTTCGCAGTTTTGGTGCAGGCAGTGTGGCAGAAATTCCTCCAGACAATCGGTCTTAGTCATGGCTGCGGCCGGGCAGTCAGTTGTAATTTCATTGGCCCCTTTGCGAGTTGAATTGAGTCAGTCATCTGTCAAGAATGGGTCGCTGCGTACTGAATTTAGGTCTGTTAAGGTCTATTGTTGATCTTACAGCATCAGTAAACTGCATTTGAGGCAGAGAATTGTATGTTGGGAGCTTTGTTTACTGTGATCTTCTGGGAAATTGACTCAAGACATTTACAAGAATTTATTTGGCTGATGACTTTTCAAGGTGACATACGGACATCATCAGTATGTGCGTTTCCTGCGACTCATTGACTACCATAATAACTAAATGAAAGGTGTATTCATAGAAAAATCCCTTTCTTGGGCACAGAGGAAGAACAGAACAAAGGTATATAGATCATTATTCAGTGAGACCTTAATGCAGACCTTTCGATACCTATTAGGACAGTAGCGTAACCCCACCCCTGACCTCATTACCTGATTACATTTCAGGTCAAGCTAGTACGCACGCTATGGATAGAGCCCATCCATTCTGTATCTGTTTTTGGTCCTTTGTTAGTCGGATAAATACATCCCTCTGCGATTCCGCGGCTCTTGGCGTCGTCCAGGTGAGCTCTATGGGAACAGGTAACCAGAGAGGAGGTGTTACCTGTGCTTGAGCTCTGTGCTGCACAGCCTCTGGAGGTTTAAAAAGCAGCTCTCTGTTCCGTGGCTCACTTTCACTCTCACTGGGCCATTGTGTGCCTCATACTAAACTTGGATTGAGCACCATTCACACCGCCCTGCCCCCATCCTCCCTCAAAAAGGCTTTCCCATGTTGATCTGTTGCATTTGCCGTGGTGGACAAACAGACACTTTCTTGAGTACACATTGAAGCCCTTGGTGTGGCTGAGGGTTCTCTGTGTAACTGGTGGATATTTCAGGCAACTACGTTTGTGTGGAGGGTCTCAAACCTCAATAAACAGTCAACTCTCTGTGACTGATTAGGGCCACTTTACCAGGAAGTGACAATTTGTAATTCCTGTGCAAACTTATAAGAGTGATTGCAGGACGTTGACAAATTAAAACGGCTTGTTAAGTCGGCATGATTAAATTGCCTGTGTGTGCCTTTGTAATAATATATTCAGGCAGTTAGATGTCCGTTCTCCTTTGTGACAACATTCACTTTAAGCTGTAAGGCCTTGACTCACCGAGCCAACGATCGGGCGTCTGACAATCTCAGGTGGTGTTTAAAGGTGGGGTGCCACAGTGTTTCATGCATTCTGACTTCTGTACAACGTGCTGGTTTCTCATGCTTGACATGGTCAACTTCTCAAAAAAACGAGTTGGTCTTATAATGTAGTATTTCTGACCTCGATACACTCCTCCAGCGTTTGTATGGATTTCAGAAAGTTTTTTCGAACTTGAAAATCTATATCTTAACAACTTTTGTTAGAACCTCAGTGGACAATTCTCCCGGAAAAGAAAGTTCACGAAGTTCAGCTGTATCTGTTCATATCATTTCGGTGAGGATTTTTAAACAAACGATGGATAGAACGCTGGATTTGTAGATAGTTAGAAACTGATAGATGGAGCGGTAAATGAAACGCACTCAGTAAGTGAAACTGAGTCATATGTCTGTGTTTTGTTGGCAAATGGGTGCACACGTGCTTTAGTTCAGCCCAACCACTCCCCACCAGCAGCCCCTCATGGAGCTGTATCTGTCATTTATAAATGTGATAAAACTAAAGACTCTTCGAAGTTTCTAAATATGCAATACTACTCTTTAGGTACTCAAGATTAATATGAGATTGGCAGAAACTGTGTGTGTTACGTCTGCTTTATGCGTCAGTTGGCATTCATTTTGTTAGTGTGTTCTTCACTGTTTCCATTTCTTATGACAAGAAAAAGACCAATGCCTGATAATGCCGGTACTGATTGAAATTTAGGTTAAATTAGGTTATGAATTAAGTGCTTACAAACTGACTGAATGTTGTATTTTTTTATATATTTTTTTTAAATGAGCAAAGTCTTCCTGAAACGGAAGTTGTAATGCCGTTTTCAACTTTCAGGAATGAGGAAAAATTAGCATGGGACATTTTTTTTAAGGAATTAATTGGATCATTGCAGGTCTGGCCATTTGATGGTCAATATCTTGCAAATAAAAGATTACGTTTGGAGATGAAGAAGTCATAAAAAAAATGATGATCCACCTGTATGGGTAAATCATTTATAATAAACATTGCAATTTGAAAAGTGTGAGTTTTCAGTTCATTTCATATTGATCTTAATATTGTTATAATGCATTGTGTTGTATTTATGAAAAATAGTTTTTGAGGGTTTGTTCTGAAGCATCAATAGCTCATTTGTACCTTTGTAATGGTGGTTTAGATTTGCCGTTGTCCTGAATGAGGTCCACTCAGTAAAGACACCGCAACAAAGGCTTCATAATATGCCGCTTTCAAAGGCATGTTGAAGTCTTTCAAGGTGTAGATCTGTCGTTAACGTTCATTCTCTGTGTTAAGACATTAAAGTGAAGGAGCTATAGGAGACGGTCTGTGAGAAATCACAACCCGCTTACACTGGAGGTGGGAACGGAGGCGTCTGTTGTGTTAATTGACAAGGGCGGTGGTACATCACACCCTGGGTGTGATCACTATGCCAAAAAAAGGTTTCCGGGCCATACTGACCGCAAATAGGCACATCCACTAGAATGTAGGGAATAGGGATGTAACAATGTTATCGATACTGCAATAGCAAAATTGTCTCCATATTATGGTGGTCACATGACTGTATGAAATGATAAGTTGATGTTACCTTTGTCAAGGTCCATCTGGCACAATTATTTTATTTTATAAAAGGGAGTTTTAGGTCATTTGACCCATCTTTTTTTAACGTAGCACTGGTGCTACAGAGTTTTAATGTTTTTTAGCACAGGCCAAACAGTTTTTTTGAAATTTGAAAAAATATACACACAAAAAAATATTTGTAGTTTATCACATAAATAAGCAGGTAACGGACGAAGGACATTTATGTTACAGTTGGGTAAATTACGGCCATATCATTTAGTTTTTTCATTTAGTTTTGTTTTCCAATTTTTTACTATACAATAATTATATATTTCTCCACATACTGTAGTATACTATTATATGATTTACAATGGTAAACTGCAGTAAATTTTTTCCTTTTGCAGATACAATGGTGTTTTTGATATATTATATTGTATATATCAGTACTGCCTCTAAGCAACAGTTATGATTAGACGATAAAGAAAGGAGGATGCTTATGGCACTTCTCCAAGTCATCATTTTCCACCTTAAATATCGTATCAAACACCGCACAGTGGACGGAATACCGAGGTTTTATCGTAAAGTGAGATATCGTTACACCCTACTCAATTGTTTAAACGTGTGCAAGTAAACAGAACATAGGAGGTCCTGTCTGCACAGCATTACTTTGATTTTTCTTATTCTGGAGACTGCATGTGCATGAGATGTATGACTGGCCAAATGGTTTTATGGACATTGCAAGTTTGCACAGATTAATATTTATTCATTCATCTGATGTTATTTCTGCCTGTTTGTGGATTTGTTGCTCATGGCAACGCTACTCATGAAAGTCAAGCTGTTCTGTCTTTATTGTTCTTGAAGGATTCTGGCAGATGGATGGACTCACAGGGTTGACACAATGACCTTTGCTCTACCCTCATCAATCTAACATTATGATGCAGGGAATGCTCACATTCATGCTTTGCTATTGTTTCAGAGGTCCTCTGGTTGCATTCAGATGTTTAAGAATGTCGCTTGGACCCGAATGCTGTTTTTTAAAAGGCTGTCTACTAGCCCCTGCCATCCCCACCATGCACAATAATGGGCAAAATTAGTCTGAACATAAGTGCTTGGATTGATTGGTTCATGCTTGAGTGGGATAGAAACAATTTCCATGGTCTAGTGAGCCAACAGTAAATGAAATGCTTCCGCTAGGCTGTAATGATGATTGTAGTTTGTCCTGTAGAGTAATTTATGACCAAATAATTGCAAGAGTCTCACCACCCAAGTGTAATAATCTTGGGTCTGTTTAACAAAACAATTTTTTTTTTACAATTTTGATCCTGATAATAATTATAAATATAAATTATTTATTTGTATTATTTGTTTGGATTATTATTATTATTTGCAATATTTTACAAGGTTTCAAAATGTCTATAAAATGAAGGAAATTTATGTTATTTTTATATAGTTAAATATTCTGAACGTAGTATATCAAATCTATTGTAACTTTGATACAAATACAGCTTTGAAAAACAATCTAAAAATAATAATTTACTTTAATATTTTACCCAGTGTTTTTGTTGATATAATGCAATTTGATCATGTTTCAAAAGACATCTATGAAAAAGTCATGCTTTTACAGTAATTTTATGCTTCCCTTTTCATGTACCAACATATTGTGCCGTGACCTGAACGAAATGAAAATAAACCTCCAGTGTGATCTGTTCTCACATCACTCTGTAGCTTTGACCTATGACTCCCTTCAAAGCATATGTGCCACATCACAGAACTTTGTAAAGTTCCACAAGTCCGTGACCTTGTAAGTAAATGAAACAAGAGCATCTCATTATGGGATTAGATGTCAATGGGTTTACATGTTGGCTAAAAGGATTGCATGCCAGGCATAGCACAACAGTCCGTGACCCGGACCCCCCATCTGCGCACATGCCTCCTGCCCAGACTCTGCAATAATAGTTTTTCGACCATCCAGATACACAGCGCTACAGTAGCTGCACACGGTCTGTATCACATCCTAGATTTTAATGACGGTATCTGAATGAATGAGCTCTGGATAGGCATGTAAAAGACTGTGACTATGTGATTCTTCGCCTGCCAGCTTCAATATGTGGGTTGGAATGCTGAAATTGGCATTTAGCGTTTGGATATAGAGATGTTGGCTTGTTCCGGGTGCCCCCAAAAGACCGTGATAGAGATGCGTTTGTTTGTCCCCTGTATATACTGTAAATGTACACAAAACACAACCAGGAAATCTTTAAAATTGGACTAAATTACCCAACCCTGAGTGCTAGTAAGTGGGAGCTCCGAGGCAACCGTGTCTCCAAACTCGACTGCATCATTAGCCGCTAATTTCAGCCTGCATGCATTCAAAAGATTGAATTAAGCCTAAATGGTTTAATTTGCGGATATTAGCCAAATAACTGTAATCTGGAGCTTGGATGGCGGTTACGCTTGTCAAATTAAAATATTGTTTTCTGCAACTGTGTAAAGAAGGCACATTTTCTCTAAAGATCATGTTTAATGGATTCTAACTAAACATAATACACTCACTTCCACGTCTCGATATTCTGTTAATTAGATATATAAAGTGCACAAATTTAATACTCAGGTTTGTGTAAATCCAACACGGTGTCAGAGGAATTTGTGGCAGTAACGAAATTGAATCATGTACATGCCACGAATCTTTGAATGTATTTTAATAGGAAGTATATTATCTGATGGAAATTCATGCATGTTAGCTCATTCATATGACTTCTATGAACACGGATCAATAGATTCAACATTTTGTGACTATGTCCCGAACCGCCATGTTGTTAAATCATAATCACCCTTGTTTCTGAATGGCTGTTAATCACACCGGTCTCACTGGGTCTGTATGAGCCCATGACACTTGCGTTGGTGTGTTGTCGCTGTGCAACTAGATGTAATGCTTCTATGTGTAATGGATGTAAATATCCAGCTGGCCACATGATGTACTAAACCAAATGCATGTGCAAGAACGGCACAGTGCTTAAAAATATATATAAACCACATCAGAGCTCTTTTGGTAATGTGATTCATTAACTGCCAGCCTCATAACCAAGCCTTCCTCTTTGATACCCAGCCAGTCAGACGATAATGACGGAAACCAGAAATTTGCACCGGGTTTTTCTAGCGTAAGCTGTTTTAATGGCTCATTAAGGGTTTAAGAACATTTTAAGAAGTTTGATTGCTGTTTGATTGGATAATGTGTTTCTGTTGAGAGAAGTGATATGTGTACCATATGGTATACAAGTTGCCGTATGCGTGTGTACGTGGGAGTTCTGCCAGTGCTTAGCAGGTGTTTGGATGGTGTGTTGAGTTGGTCTCTGTAACCGGGATCGCTGCCATGGATAAATGCTCTCTATCTCTAAGGGGTCTCAAGAACCCCCTTATTGAGATGAACCACATCATCACCAAACAAAGACACATTTACATGTCCAAATCGTCCATGGAGCATCTTCAGACATTGTAGAATTCACATTCTGTCAGCAAGCTTGTGTCTGGTTGTACATAGATTGTCATTGATGGTCATTTTGTGTGTGTGTGAGTGTGTGATTATGTGATGATACACAGTGTTATCAGTATGTTTGTGTTATAGCAGGAGTGTGGCTGGAGTGATGAGAAACAGTTCTTAGTAGATATAAGACCAGTTTAACCTCAAGTGCTTGACCACGCAAGTGACCCACGTTCAGTGTTGGTTTACTTTAGAATAGTTCTCAGTGCTGCGTGTTAGGGAAAGGTTCAGTTTTGTTATTGATAATACCACAAACTATGTGTTGTTTGGCAGATAATGTCATTCAAAACCTGAATGACTTTCTTTTTACTGCTGAACACAAAAGAAGATATTTTAAAGAACGTTGATAACCAAACAACATTAGACCCCATTGACTTCCATTGTATAACACAAGACAACGGAGACATTTCCCAATGTTTTACAGAGAGAGAGAGTCATTTACAGATTTCAAAAGACATGAGTTTAAACAAATAAGGATATTTTTGTGTTAACTTCTCCTTTTTATTTAAAAGTTGCCCTTTAAGCACTTATCGTGTCTAAGTTTGTCTTTAACAGTAAGCCAAACAATGCAATGTACTCAAGTTCTTTTGATTATGACTGAACATTATTTCCCATCCTGCCTTTTGGCAATGTGCTTAACCAGAGAATTAAAAGCAGATTATCGGGGAAGTCCAGTCTGACAGTCTGTCCTGAGATAACCGGCAGCAGTTTTCGTCACGTGAGTCTACTTGCTAAGACGATTTATGAGCCAGATCACAAACAAGCGGCGGCCGTCAAGGCTCTTTCCCAGCGTTCACCGTATGGAACACAATAGCTTGGCTTCATGTGTTTGGGTTGATAGACAGATATAATAGTTGCATATTAACCTTTCACAGATTTAAATTCCAAATGTATTGCATGTGAAAATGAACAGGGTAGAGAAACATGAAAATGAAACGATAGCTTTGCCACGCATGTTATTTTCTTTAAGGCGTGAAATTGGATCTGATGTGTAATGTGAGCGGATTTGAATGTGATGGTATCATTATTGCTTTGGAGGTTATATCCTTCAATTAGTGTCGCATCAGGCTTCTGCCTGCGGTGTGAACTGTGAGACTGAGCACTGAGGTGGAGGGAAATCACAGATACCAATAAATCATGCAGCAGGTGCACAACGCAGGGATGTTTTCTGAAAGCAATTTTTGGGAAATCGGCGAAGGTAGATATAAGCACAAGGAATGTAAAACAATAAACACCGTCTTAAAGCCTGAAACAACATAAAAGTTTTTTTTGTGATGAACCGAAAAGCATGAGGCCGTAAAGCATAAAAAGCTGTGGTTTTGTTTCTTTTTTGTTGGAGATCACGCACAATGACTCTCGCTCTCATGTTCTGCCTGTTATTTTCATTAAAATGATTGTTCACCTTGTTTACACTTTGTGTATTAGCAGGAGCTGCTGAACTTGACCACTTTTATGCACACAAAAATTTGTACAACACAATGTTTAGAAAATTGGTAATACACTTTATATTGGACTGTGTTGCAATGAGCAAGGAAAAATAATATATTTTGTATTGTTTTAAAATATGTTCTCTCTTAATTTTTGTGGTTTTAGTGTGTGTAATTAGTACTATTAAATAAAACCTTTTTCTAAAAGTTCATCCCGATTTCACGGTATTGGTTTCGGCCCAGAATTTTCATTTCGGTGCTTCACTTGTTGTTTTAGTGAATGAATGTTTCTATTGACTGAATGTTTTACATATTTTTTATTTCACAGTTTTTACATTTACTTTAAGGTCCAAAGTTCTGATGTCACTATTGAAAATGCTTAAATTGAACATATGCAGTATAATTTTACAAATTAACATATCTTTGCAAATATTGCCAATGATTTTATATTTCTTATTATATACTAATATTACTATTTTTGCTTTAATGAAAGCATGCAGTCATGCCGGCACAGACTCCATAAATTTGTCCTGATCTGTGTTTTCACAGCATGATTTGGGAATGTTCCAAACATTCCACAAGGTGTTCCTAAAGCTCCCTGTTTGCTTGAATGGAAGCAAGGAATCTGTTTAGAAGTTGTGTTTTTACATTATAGTGACTTACAATTCTGCCCTATTTCTAAATATATATTTTAAATTTTTACATTTTAATGCTCAATAAAGAATGCTCTTTATTTTAACTTTCTTTTAATTCCAGGATTAAATTATTGAATCCCACATTAACAATTTTGGTCCTACATTTATTTATTTAGCTCATACTTTTATCTTAAATCCTTTAAGCGATTCAGCGATTCATTAAATATATAAATGTTTATATATAATTTAAATGATATATAAATGTAAATACTTTTAAATATATAGATGTATGTGTATGTGAGTTTATATATACAAAATAAATATGCAGAGTGATATATATTAAAGACAGACTTTTATTCTGGATATGATTAATCACGATTTTGGAGCCATATCTTTAACTTTATTGTGTATTAATGCTGTATTGACCAATCAGAAACTAGGACTAGAATAATCTATTTTTGTAAAAGAATTAGCCACTCGCACAACAAGTGTGTCATCCGTCACGTTTTAAAAGACACCCATGAACACTGTAATGTCTTTTAAATTAAATGCTTTAACACGCCTCAGGCTCTGATTCAGTTGACTCTGTGCTGTGATGGACTCTGCTGATGACAGCATCAGTCTGATGAACTCATTTTGTTTCACACTTCCTGCCGCTGCCTCGCTGTCAGTTCCGCACACAATGAGATCACCACTGCAGGAGTATCGCCTTGCGCCCGGCATCTGCTGGTGTACTCACATTTTGGGTGTAGGCAGCGGTTAGTTGGTGAACAGATCTGCCCTTCACATCAACCTCTGCGCTCAGACGGTGCTGCTGCAGTCATTCTGCAGTCTACATCTAAACCACAGCGACTGTATCTGTCCTCTGTGCTTTCAGACACGGCACAGCTCAAAGCCTTCAGTCAACAGCCGCTGATACGCTGGCTGCCTGAACAAACACAGGCGGGAAATGCCACAACACGCTAGTGATGCGATGTGTCACATGCTGAAGGGCTCTTAGTAGATTATGTGCAAAATTTGGTTTTTATAACATGGCAATCGTATTTAGGAAAATATGGTTTATATATTAAATGACTCTGTGGCTATTACTTATTCTAGGTAAGGCAGGGAATTTGAGGAATAGTTCCCCAAAAATGAAAATTCTTTGGAATACAGACTTACGGTTGGTCTCGTTTGAAAAAAGAAAAGTAGCTGATTATTGCAACAACAAAAAAATCACACACATAAAAAAATAAAAATAAAAGGTATGTTGTTAGGTTTATTGTAAAAAATAAGATAAAAAGTTTGTTTTTCTTTGATTAAATAATACATAAAAAAATGTGGGTCGCAACAGGATAACAAAAAATCTAAGCACACCTTTATAAAAATAATCAACTACTCGCCCTACATAAATTATAAAAAAAAACACCAAATTAAATCTGTATTCTAGAGTCTTAGACATTTCCATGATATATAGTTTTTCATGATTCGATTAGAAATTAAATGCAGAATATTGATGCAATCTTAGGTGTCCCGTATACGGAACGGGTGAGGGTTAACAGGGTCTACATAAGTCCTCCATTATACAAAACCTGAATTAGGAAAAAAAATATTTTTATATTATTTATTTGAATGTTTGCATTCATGTTTAATTTTAATAATCAAATGTTAAATTGTGTTTAGTGTTTTATTTATTTATTTATTTATTATTTAATCACTTAATTTCCAAAGTCGATGAGTAATTGTGTTAAATAATCATAATCTCCACATTAATCATTATCAAGCGACATAAATTCTGATTGGATGAGCTGTGTTCAAGATTGTGACGTCAGTTAAATTTGATCAATGCAGCCTGGTTATACTATGCTTAACGTTGTATCTTGTTTACTGGAGGTGTCCTAACATTTTTCACATTGTTCCCCCATTTTGTTTTTTTTCTCTTCACATTTAAACATTGGGTAAAACGGTCGTAATAGTTACCGCAAGTTCCAGTGAAAAAAAAAAGTTTTCAATCTTTAATGGTCACCTTTACACATTTCTATAATCATACCATCATACTGCCCATCCTGAGCTCTTAGTTTGTGATTCCCCACCTCATGCTAGCGTACAGTGTTGAAGTCTGTACTGACACATTGTGAATCCTCTCAGAAAAAGCTAAATAATAGCCAGTTGCCTGCTGTTGTCATGCAGCATGAAGTAAACTACTTCTCCTATTTCCACAGTAAATAAGCACAAGCCATGGATTGAGACCACGTATCATGGTATCGTGACTGAGAATGACGACAAGGTTCTCTTGGATCCTCCACTGATAGCCTTGGATAAAGACGCCCCGCTGCGCTATGCAGGTAAGACCCTCCATCTTATGGTCTCAGAGTCAACTGTCAGCCATTTTACTTCCTCATGCTTTCGAAACCTTAACATTTGGTCATTTATTTTAATGTGTTGATGACTATAGGGGCATATGCACCTGACCGTTATCCAGTTATTGATTATTGATACATAGATCGTACTGTTTTTGTAGTCATGGGAAACATCATGGAATCAGCATTAGATGATATTATCTGAATGTCAGCTCTTTAGTATGTAGATGTTCATGGTTTTATTTCTGTTTTCTGTTCTGTTTTTGTGAGCGGTCATGTCCATTGAGATATATTTTCAGAGATGAGTTATTTAAAACAGGCATGAAGTTCTTGTGGAAGTTGTGGCCAACCAATTGGAAACATCAGGGCCGATGGTCTGTTTGAAAATGTAAATGAGGCATTTTTAAAGCTGTAATATGCTCGTATTTAATAAGTAAAAAGGAAGACAGGCTGTCCAGAATCCTGTCACTTTTTAAAATGACAAGATCAGTGAAATGTGTTCTCAGTTGGGAGTGTGCAGCTTTAGCATCCTGTCTGTGCTTTTATAATTAAGAGATTTAGTGTGACCTAATTTTCAAGGTATTCATCCATTGGGTCATGCTGCCTCTCCCAGTTTTAGTGTCGGTCCTAGGTGCTCTTCACAGCACCCTAAATATATGGGACACTGCTGAGGATTGTGGGAACTAGCAGCTGACGTTCTGGATGAATAATTGCTTCATGTGTGCTAATATGGTTTACCTTGAGTTAAGTGTATTGAACAAACCATTTCCATCATCCACCAATATGTTCATTTAATTGCAATTAAATTCCGGCATGCTTTGTATGTGAAGATACCCATAAGATACAATAAAAAAACCTTAAGAGATCAATCTACAATTCAATATTATGTATGTATCAAATACAGATAAGAGGTCAAATTGTAGCCCTAACATTCCCGAATCCTGTTTAATTCCTGCCCGGTTTTTGCTTTACGTTTGGTTGCGAAATGTTCCATCAGGGCCTTTACATACACCATCATAATGAATGTTCTGCTGGGGTTTTATTAACTAGCTCCAAGCATTGATTTCTGCTGCTAAACACGGCTCTTACATCGCTATGAGCAGAGGACTGTGCAGTGCTAGCTCGATGGCAAGTTCAATATTTCCTCTGACTCATCGCGACCGAGTCCTTATTAACTTTTTCGGATCTGTTAACCTTCAGGACAGTCAAATCCTAGGACGGTCATAAAGCAAAAGATAATCAACTAAAGAATTAAGCCCCTCCACCCGGGGTCTTGTTTCGTACGGCTCGGGCAGATTTCGTTACAACTTAATCGATCTCCACTTTGCAGCATAGCAGTCTGAGGGAAGCAGTCAATATTCATTGTGTTTTGCCTGATGGGAAATAAAGGACTG
The DNA here is from genome assembly GCF_015846415.1 of Triplophysa dalaica. Taxonomy (NCBI): domain Eukaryota; kingdom Metazoa; phylum Chordata; class Actinopteri; order Cypriniformes; family Nemacheilidae; genus Triplophysa; species Triplophysa dalaica. The sequence continues at coordinate 3,340,585 of NC_079561.1, forward strand.
GTGGAGTTGGCACTTGGAACCAGTTTGGGGTTGGGGGGGCATGCGGGTACAGGCAGAAATATTCAGTCAGATAGCTTGCAGAAAATACATCTTTAAAGGTCCAACGTGTAACTTTTTGGAGGATCTATTGCCATAAATGCAGTCTAATATTCTGTACATAACTATGTCTTCAGAGCTTTATAAAGACTTAACATAATAAAGAGTTATGTTTTTATTACCTTAGAATGAGATATATCTCTCTACATACACCGTCGGTCCCCTTGCATGGAATTCACCATGTTGTTTCTACAGTAGCTCTAAATGGACAAACTGCTCTACAGAACACGTTTTGTTAATATGCTCTCTCCTTCGTGAAAGAAGTGAAAACGTGATGACCTCTGTGTCAGCCATCGATGTTTATTTCGAACGGGTGGAGTGAGCCGTTGGTTGCAGGTCGTAGCCTCACCGCTAGGTGTCACTATATTTCATACACTGTAATTGTAGCGGTGAAACTGAGTTGGACAGACCAACCAGTAGAGATGGGGTCAAACTTTTAGTCAGTTTCTTTGAGTCAGGTGATTATTAATGATAATACATAAGGACATTTTCGGTTTACTCTTGTTGTTAAAAATAATGTTTTAACCCCAACAGGGTCTATGAAACAGCGTTCCTCCTACACTCTTCATACTTTACATTTTTTGTAAACTCAGTCTATGCTGTTTTGTGCTGTATATCATCATTTTACGGCTCAGAAAATACCTCATGATTAGTATGCTGCACATTGGCACGACAAAGGGACGCACTGATATAAGTAATCATTTTTCCACATATAATGGCTGATACGTGCAATGAAGAACTACATTTTGTTTTTTGAATTTCGCTCAGTAACAATAAATGTCCACAATAGTTTATATGAAGCTCAGTTTAAATTGACAAAAAAAAGTAAATACTGTCATCATTTACTCACCCTCGAGTTCCAATCTGTATACATTTCTTTGTTCTGATTAGTGGGGCAACGGATCACAAAACTCACGGATCATTTTATTGAGTTTAGTTCACTGATCGGATCATTTTTTGGATCAGCTAATGTAAACACTAATCTTAGTTTTATTATTATAATATCACCTGTTTAGAGAAAAACCCTGAAGATATCAACAGATTAATTTAACAGAGAGTCTTGTTTCAAAACCTTTATCTTCTAAGCTGTCATACAGTATGCATGCCTTGTTTAAAAAAATTACAATATGTACAACAAATAAATATGAAATAAATGTGCAGTCAGAATAAACAGCTGACAAATGGATCTCCTGTAACAGAAATGTTACAGGTGTTATGAGGTGGTGATCATCTACTACGTGTCTCATCTGACTTTTTCTCCTCTTCTCAAATGCGTTACTGAATTATCAGTGGGCTTCAAAATTGCTAAAGAAATGCGTGATCGCGTGTAGATCACATCATTGCTTTCCTACGTTCTTCAAAATATCTTCTTTTGTGTTCAACAGAACATAGACATTTATAAAGCATGTTTTCCCTACTATGGTAGTTAATGGTGGTCAAGGGCTGTTTGGTTACAAGCTTTCTTCCAAATATCTTTCTGTGAGTTTAACAGAACAAAGACATTTATACAGATTTGTAACAACTTGAGGCTGACTAAACGGAGACAGCATTTTTATTTTGGGGTGAACTGTTTCTTTAAAGCTCTGTTGAATAAGGATCATATGAAAACAAATAGGCAGTCTTGGAGAGACTGTTGAATATTTACGCTTATATTTACGAATATATCATGGATTCCTGTCACACCGCTCTTCTTCAGACGCAGTGCAGGTCATGTCTCCCATTTAAAGCGGATCAAACCAATCTGTACCGCTGCAGTCAAGTCATTTGAGGTATTCTGAGCTGCCGACTGCTTCTGTAACATCTGTCTTCATTCTTCTTTCTCTTCCTCTGTGTTTCTGTCAATCTCATTCTTTCTCTGACTGATCTGGGTTTATCTTTTCTCCCTTCTTGTAGAGAGTTTTGAGGTGACCTTCACCAAAGAAGGTGATGATGGGCTCTTTCTACTGCCTTGTAACCTTGTTTTATTAACCCACTAACGCAATATTAAGAAACCGGCACTTCACACAGAAGCTCTTGTCATGCTGTTTAATCTTTTTCCGGTTCTTCTTTTATTTTGTTTTTTTTCGTTTTCTCTCACCTTGGAATTCTTTGGAAATGAACATTTAGCAACTGGATGACAGCGAAACGTGTGATGCGGGGATAACTGAATCTAGAAATATCTATGCATGAGACATCCATTGAAGTTTGCAGATCCTAACAGTGCTTCAGCTACTGTTTAAAACCCAATCACTCCACGTGTTTTCTGAAATAGCAGATTTCTCTTTAACCTTTCTTCCTTCCTCCTATAACTTTGGAGGTTGAAAGAAACTTGAGCTTAAATTGAAACATTTGATATCTTTAATATTCTGCTCTATTTGTGTAGCAAATCGAGGTTGCTGAGATTGTTAAATGATGCAAACTCTCCCTGCTGTACGGTTTGTGACGTGGTCAGATTTTTTGTTTGAGCCGTATTATATACAGCATGGCCATTAGTGCTGTTTAATGTGGATGTCAAGCAACGGGATATTTCTAACCTCTGCTCTCATCCAGTCTTTAAGTTCCTCTGTTCCTCTGTTTTTTATCGTGTCATTTTTCAGTTTGTTTTGAAGGGCTTGCGAGGGACAACATTGCACAGGAAGACTTCCTTCACTCCAAAATCTAGCTTTAAGGGGAATTTGATGCTCCGTATGAGGGCTTTGCTTGTTTGTTTCGTTCCTTTCTTTTTTGTTTTTAAGTGGCATCTACCGAATTTCTGATAGGATGCTGGATCTCTGTCATAAATCCTTTTTCATCGCCCCATGATTAACTTTAACATTTTAACCTTTTTTTCTTTTTTAACGTTTAACGTTTACGAAAAATCAAGTGCTTTGTAGCTTTTGAAATATGTTCTAGCATTTTAAGTGTACAGATTTAAATGACATTTCTTATTTTTTTTCTTTCCTGTCCTTGTGTATTAAGTATTCCTGTGAAATGCCTGTCTGCATTCTGGGTTTCTTACTGCATGACTGGATGCGATGTGATCAAATGGCTTGGACCGGGCACTTTATATTCCCTTATTTAACACGTCCCTCCACTTCCCGTATACTTACCCATCCCACCAGTGCTTCTGGCTTCCTCCACAGACACCTCCACCTCCCACCCACCCTCCGTGTTCCAATCCCCTTGGCTGCCAAACCAACTTTGACTGTTATTAGTTGAGTGTGGCGTGTTATTAGTTTTGTTATGGGTTTTTTGGTATCTCATAAACCGCAGGTGCTTTAGCTCAAGGGTGGATTGACTGATGGTGCCGTTTCTCACCATTTTCAGGGGAGATCTGTGGCTTTAGGATTCACGGGCAGAATGTTCCGTTCGAGGCGGTGGTGCTGGATAAATCCACTGGAGAGGCAGTGATCAAGGCCAAGGACAAACTGGACTGTGAGCTGCAGAAGGAGCACACCTTCACCATTCAGGCGTATGACTGCGGAGAGGGAGCAGATGGAGCCAACATGAAGAAGTCTCACAAGTATGTACATTAGTTCAGGTGCATCTTATGAGTCTGTTCAAATGAATAGAAATAATCCAAGTTTTTGTCTTCAGTCATGGAATTTATTTATTATTATTTGCAGATATATACTGGCTGATGTTTCACCACAAATAAACATCTATATAAGATATCTATTTAAAAAACAAAATATGTATATAAATATATATATATATATATATATATATATATATATATAAAATATTTTAATTACTTTTTATAATATATATATATATAAATATTATTTTATAATATTAGCTTTATCTTATTTCAGCACAAATAAAAAATATTTGTAAATCTGTTTGAGTATATTTATAAAATGCATAATTTTATGTAATATTGAGTAGTATTTCACCATGTATAATCACATTTTTTTTTAGTAAACAAAACAATTAGTTAAAAATTTTAGTTAAACATTTTATACATTACATCATTTATTGGAAACAAAATAATCTGTCAATGGACAATGATCACAAAAATCTTCAACACATTCATTTTAACTTGAAAGTTTTGTTTGTAGAATTTCATATATATGATTGAAGTGTTTCATTATTTTTTTGAGCAGTATATATATAAATAATTTTACATAAAAAAATAAAAAATAATCAAATGAAATTGTATATACTTTATATAATTCTTTAAAAATATATTACACACTATCAGGCTATGCACAATCCCAAACCTCAATTCTCATTCCGATTACGATGAGATTTTTATTTTTTTATATTGTAAAAACTTTTTAAACATGAATGAATTAATTGAAACATGAGTTTCAATTCATGCACATTTAAATACGATTAAAAACGATAAGCATCTAAAGAGAATCAGTAATGAGAAAAATAGTCTTGAAGCCATTGAATAATGAGAATTTAATGGAGTTTAATTGAACTCTTAATTGTCCTTTAAATATGCTAAAATCTTAATGATACTACACAGGCTTCATATATATAACAGAACATGTTTTAAAGTACACCACAAAGCCCTGCGGTTGTCAGTGTACCCTTACTTCAAGTCCAGATCAATCCACCAGTTATTAATGAGTGAGGACTTGCGTCATTGGGTCTGTTTTCCCCACTGGGCCGATTATTGTTTATTAAACACGCTTTCATATCCCCCAGGGCTACCGTTCACATCCAAGTAAATGACGTGAACGAGTACTCTCCAGTGTTTAAAGAGAAGTCCTACAAAGCCACAGTAATCGAGGGCAAAAAGTACGACAGCATCTTGAAGGTGGAGGCCGTGGATGCCGACTGCTCGTTCCAGTTCAGTCAGATCTGCAGCTATGAGATCGTCACCCCCGATGTGCCATTTACTATCGACAAGGATGGTAAGTGAGGAGACGGCTTACAACACCTCCGCTGTCATGATCTATTGTGTCCACCTATGGAATTGAGAGAATAGGATGTTATGTGTGACATTTCTCCTTTTTAATCTGCTAGTTTACACGCATTAAACAGATGCTGTCCATGTGAGGACCGAACTGTTCCTGCCAAATCTCCAGCGTATAGATTTTACGATGATATTGACTTCAAGGCGATTGTGATTCATGCTGCTTATGGCGTGCTTATAAAAATTGATCTGTGCAAACAAACGGTCGATTTCGGCAATATGTTACCTTGAGGTGCTGGTTGAATTGAATCATGATCAATGATCGTTGCAGCTGTGATTGTTTTATAAATACACGCTTTACTTTCACTTTGTTACTATGGCTTAGCCAGCTGCATGTTTGTTTAGTGTTTCTTTTGTTGTATTAAAGAATGGAACGTGAGGTCATTGCTTCTTATTTCTCATTTTAACACAGGCAACATCAAGAACACAGAGAAGCTGAACTACAGCAAAGAGCGCATGTACAAACTGACCGTGACTGCGTATGACTGCGGTAAAAACCGCGCTTCCGAGGACGTCCTTGTCAAAGTCAACATCAAACCCACCTGCAAACCGAGCTGGCAAGGTATGAAAGACGTTTAAGGACAGCACACCTGTTTTATTTTGTCAGATCAAAAGCGGGATAGCTAAGGTGTGCATGTTGTGTAATGTCATTTTGGAGCAGATGAAAGCATCCATGATTATATAAACATGTGAGTCATTAGTCATAGTCTTATTGCAAAGTGTGTCTGTGTACATTTAGTCAAACGCACGTTTCTGTCTCTCACTTTGATAGGATTTAATAAAAGGATTGAATATGAGCCTGGCACAGGAAGTCTTGCCCTGTTTCCCAGCATGCGCCTGGAAACCTGCGAGGAGCCACTAACCTCCATTCAGGCCACCATAATGCTGGAGACGAATCACATCGGCAAGGGCTGCGACAGAGACACATACTCTGAGAAGTCCCTGCACAAGCTCTGTGGTAAATCGACAACAAACATATTCAAATAAAAGACTTAACCGTTGACATCAAGAGCATTAAAATGTGATTATTTTTGTTTTTATAATTGCAACCCAAATGTTATGGGGTATAAGTAATTTACATAACTTTATCTCATAGGCCTATAAAGACACATTGCAACAAATAATGCTTGATACTTTGTGTGCCCATAAAGGTGCCAGCGCTGGCACTGTGGAGCTGCTGCCCGCTCCCAGCAACTCTGCCAATTGGACCATTGGCTTGCCCACTGACAATGGGCACGACAGCGACCAGGTGTTTGAGTTCAACGGCACCCAGGCCACGAAGGTCCCCGAGGGTTTGGTGAGCACCAGCCTGAAGGAGCCCTTCACCATCTCGGTGTGGATGAGACATGGACCTGGAGGCATGGAGAAAGAAACCATCCTCTGCAATTCTGACAAAGCCGGTAATGAAATTACGTCACTGATCAAACGACAGAATCACAGGCGTGAAAGAGATGATGGTATAAATGTTTGTTTATGAGTTGAGTTTAGCCAAATATGATCATTTGTCCTTCATTTAATGAAAGTGAATGGGGACTGCAGAAAACTGCTTTGAAGGAAGAGCACGTTGAGCATAGTGCAGGATAACAATTCACTTTGTGTTTCACAGAAGACAAAAATGTGAGCGGGTGTATGTGAAGGATTTTCAATTTTGAGTTACTATCCCTTTAAACGTATAATAAGCTGAGTAGTCATAACAATATCGAAAGTTCATGAACGTGATTTTGTGAATCAAGACTATCCCTCTATGATTTCATCGTCCAATCATTTTTGCTAATTTCCAAGCCTTCGAAAAAGCTCATGAACACACGCTTATGTAAAGGGGGTTACATCACAGTTCTGACCCTGTTTATGGAAACTTGCTTCATTGTTTTCTGTGTGGGCAGGGCTCTAGATATCCATGCAGACTGGGACATGTGTACAGTGCAGCGCGTATTAAATCATCCCAAAAATGGCATGCAGACCTTTCAAAGACTGAGATTTATTTCTGTTTGTCTGTACAGAGATGAACAGGCACCACTATTCTCTTTATGTACACAACTGTCGTCTGGTGGTGCTGTTGCGTCAGGAACCCGTTGAATCTGAGAACTACAAACCTGCAGAATTCCACTGGAAACTTGACCAAGTAAGGGGCACTCCGTTTTGAAAGACACCTCTGTGTTGAACTCACAACATTAAATGTATTTACGCTAGCAATCAATAGGTCACCTGTGTTGGACCGGGGTAGTGAACATATTTGGGTCTGTGAAGGGTGTTGTAGACTTTCATAACAGATGGCTGTTCATCCAAATGGAATGCAACACAGAATTGAAAACAAATCCATTTTAGAAGAGCAAACATGACTGTGTTTGCATCAGATTGTAATATACTTTGGTGGTTTGATGTGTACCGTGTTACTCAATGGTTAGCATAGTATTTACATAGCAGCCAAAAACACTTTTACCGTCTTTGAAACATAATCAAAAACACGAGACTCAAGATTTTATTATATTTGTTACACACACAGTTACACATTATACAACTTTCAGTAAAAAGAAATTTGGCTATATCTATCTATAGACTGTGCAAAATATTCACGTAAAAGGATAAAGCTAAAATAAAGTGTAGATTAACTCTATATATTAATTTAAAAAGCAGGTAACACTTTACAATATGGTTGTTTTGTTAACATTAGTAAATGCATTAACTAACAATGAGGAATATAGATTTTCAGCATTTATTAATCTTTGATAATGTTAGTAATTGTCAATACAATTGGTTATGTTAGTTCATGCTGCATGAACTAATCTAAATTTACAATGTTAAATTGTTTTAGTCAACATAAGTACAACCTTATTGTTAAGTCTATACAAAAAGTGTCTAGTAAAGAAGAAGTTTACCTTAGAAACGAAATCTGTTTGAAATTCTTTCTTATACAAAACACAAAAGAAGATATTTTGAAAAATGTTGGAAACCAAAAACTGTCGGTCTCCATTGACTTCTATTGTATGGACACAAAACCAATGCAAGTCAATGGGGACCAATGGTTTTCTGTTACCAACATATTTCAATATATCTTCTGTTGTGTTCTGCAGAAGAAAGATTAGATTCAATTTTTTTTTCATTACACATGTACAAGTACAGGGCAACGAAATGTAGTTTTGTGCAGCAAGTGCAGGATATACAGCGTTTGCACAAGTGCAGGAAAAACGATAAACTGCCAGGAATTCTCAAACCAATATCCAAAAGCTCATGTCGGGTGAACAATGTTAGGGAACAGCTTTTTTGCACAAACAAATGCAATAAAAACATTGCAAAATTGCAGAATCTGGAGAGACAAAGAGCCTCTCCGTGCACACAGGTTTGAAAAGACAAGACGGCGTGTAATTTTGAACTATTCTTTTAACCAAAAAAACTAAAATGTAGGCCTTGGGAAATAAAAGAGAATTTCGACCTAGTACCTGGCCACTCAAAAAATAAGCCAAATAATAAAAGCATAGCCATTAGTACCTTACCATAGTAATCAAACACGTGTTCCACAGATAAATGTTTCTTTATTATTTACCCTTTCATTTCTTTCTTAAACATGAAAGATTGTTTTTTTCTCCCCAAAATAAATGAAAACCTTAGATATTATACAGTCTGATCCCTGTCTCTTGTCTTAGGTGTGTGATAAAGAATGGCATCACTACGTGATGAACATCGAGTTCCCGGCCGTGACTTTGTTTGTGGATGGTGCAACATTTGAGCCTTTCCTGGTCACGGAGGATTACCCTCTGCATGCCTCCACGATCGAGACCCAGCTCACCATCGGCGCCTGCTGGCAAGGTACACAGCGAACTCAGTTTCTGACTTAAAACCCTGTTGCCGCAAGATTTTGCTAGAATTAAAGTTGTTATAACCCCTGTCATAGATGCAGTTTGTATTTCTATGATCATTATAGCAAACACTAGATCTTATGAAATGAAAATTGGATTTCTCTCATGTGTTCATGTGGGTTTCTAATGCATAACATGTATCGAATGACTACTACTATATTGAGCCGTGCTGTTCTCCTGCTCTTCTGTCTTACCTCCACAGACCTCTCAGGACATGACAATGATACAGAGCCCTTGACAGGTTGCCCACATCTTTCCGATATGTCTATAAGCACGTCAGTTAACGGCCTGCACGCGTGCGGTTCTAATGCAGCCGGACCACACGGTTGCATAACAGCCGTACGTGCACGCAGCTTAACATGTGTAGCATGACGTTATCCAGAGAGAGACGCCACATCCGCCTGCCACATACCTTATTCATTTCTGTTGTATTAACTCATCAAACAAGCATTACGTATTTTAAATTTGCCTGCTGATGTGGGGAGTGAATTGGACGTTACACAAAAACAAGTGTGATCCGACCTTGGGGTCGGCGTCTTATGACGAATCACAGCATTTGGCTTCAAGCCTCGCTGCAGCTTGCAGGATTTTTTATGCCGGCGTTATCGGTGCATTTATGTCTGCGGTTTGAGCCTCTCGTATCTCACAGAGTGACCTCGCTTCCCGCGGGAGACGCTTTAGAGCATCGCTCTGTGTTATATTACAGCGCGAGGTCATTTTGTACCCGTTCCGCATCATTCCGTGTCCTTCAGATGCGGTCATGGCGTGTACAGTAGGACATCAGCTGGTACATCATTGGCTTTCATTTGTTCTAAGGGGGAAAGTCATTAAAAAGGAAAACACAGTAACAATTAATAGTTTAGAAATACTATCGCTTTAATCGCGGAACCAAATCGATGTATACATTTATACATGTCAATTTTTCATTCATCTGAAGGGACAGTTCAGGCAGAGATGAAAATTCTGTCATCATGTACGTTTCAAACCTGTATGACTTTCTTTCTTTCGCAGAACACAAAAAAAACATATTTTGAAGAAAGTTGGTAGCCGTATAGTTTCGGTACCCATTCACTTCTGTCGTATGATACAAAACCAATGCAAGTGAATGGATGTCAGTTACATTCTTCGAAATATCTTCTTTTGTGTTCTGCGAAAGAATGAATGTCATGCAGGTTTGAAATGACAAGAGGGTCAGTAAATGATGACAGAATGTTCCTTTTTGGGTGAACCGTCACTTGAATTCATTGTGCTTTATTTGTGTTCATCCCCATTCATTTGCCACGTATACTTTCAACCAAGAGCTGCATGTGGCCACAGGCCTGAATCATACCATCCATCATCCAGAGTGACCGCAGAGGCCCAAACGCTTCGGGCCGGTCCAGCACGACAGAATTAACATGCATGAACATCAGTCACACACACAGAGCATGCTTGAGCTAAATGCAGAACATGGCGTAGGTTTGCCGTAAGTCTCACGGTATTCTTTGGGTTTGTTTAGGTGGCAGCGCCCGCATGAGTCAGTTCTTCCGTGGCAACCTGGCCGGACTCATGATCCGTTCTGGAAAACTGGAGAACAAGAAGGTCATCGACTGTCTTTACACATGTAAGGAAGGTCTGGATGTGCAGCTTCCAGAAGAAGTGGCCTCGGCCGTGAAGGTGTGTGAACCTGAAGCGATGATGGTCGCAAATCACTCTCTTATTCTCTCTCTCACTCTGTGCCTTGTATTGATAAAACACGTGATTTACAATTGACATGAGCTCCAGGTAATGAATCTATTGCAGTGTGGTGGTGACTCACGGTGTCATGCTGGGTGTGTTTGTTCCTGTCTGTCTGCAGGTGGAGTTTAACCCCAATCAGTCCTCTCTGAGCCTGGAGGGAGATGACATCGAGAGCTTTGAGAAGGTCATGCAGCACATCTCTTACCTAAACTCCCGGCAGTTCCCCACACCAGGCATCCGCCATCTGCGCATCGCCACCACAGTCAAGTTAGTTTCAATGATTGACAGCCACTCATAGCTCAGTCTTGGATCAAACAGTGTGTTATAAATACAATTAATACAACACAAAACTTGATTTCATCTTTAAGTTTCTATTTCTGTAGCGTCATGATGGATAGCTCTGCCCAAATCTCACTGGTCCAAAATCACACTTAAAGGAGTAGTTCACTTTCAAAAGAAATTTTCTTTATAATATACTCACCCCCATGTCATTAAAGATGTTTATGTTTTTTTTTCTTTAGTCGAAAATAACTTTTTCTCCATATAGTGGACATCAATGGACTCCAAACGGTTGAAGGTCAAAATTACATTTTCACTGAAGCTTCAAAGGGCTTTGAATGATACCAGACGATGAATAAGGGTCTATCTAGCGAATCGATCCGTCATTTTCAACAACAAAAAGAGTATATGCTTTATAAACACAAATGTTCCGCGATGCGGGTTCATGACTTCACGTAGTCATGAACGCTATTTTGACCTTCAACCATTTGGAGTCCATTAAAGTCCGCTATGTGGAGAAAAATCCTGGAATGTTTTTAACCAAAAACTTTTTTTCGACTAAAGAAACAAACACATAAATATCTTGGATGACATGGGGGTGAGTAAATTATCACAAAGTTTTATTTTGAAAGTGAACTACTCCTTTAACTCATTCGCCGCCAGCCTCTTTAAAAAAAGTTGCCAGCCTACGCCAGCGTTTTTTAACATTTTCACCCAATTTTAATGGCTCACAGTAAATTTTCTGTTAAGAATATATGGACAAACAATATGTCAAATGAAAGAACAGAGTCTCAGCTTTTCAATAAAAGAAACCGTATTCTTCTATCTTCATTTGTTCGTTTTTTATCACTCCGTAGATGTGGGTAGGTTTCTTCAAAAATGCATCATTTTGATTAAACAGCTAAACAACAGAGATATTTAACGTTTTTTGTCAAAGATTCCGCCCAGATTACACTCAGAACAATCATTCAAAAATGCTAAAACATATATGTTCTAGGTTCTGGGATTCTGTACTTTTTCCCAGTGGTGTGTAATAGCGCCACCTGCTGTACAACATTACTTACACTGATTCCCGTAAAAACTCGTCTTTGGCGGGGAAGCGTTTTTTTATGACAAGATAAAATAACTCGTCAATGGCGCTGAAAGAGTTAACACAATCGTATATTATTAAACATCGAAAACAGTTCTAATTGACTTTCTGATACTTCTGCATTTTTGCTTTCGGTCAAAAAGGCAAATGACATGGATGGTTAGGTCACAGTGTTTGTTTAATGAACACTCATCATCTTCAATTTGTTTTTGTCCAGTCATAATAGCCAATGATTTACACCATCTATGTTTCTCCAGGTGCTTCAATGAGGAGACGTGTATCTCCGTGCCCGACGCTGAAGGTTACGTGATGGTTCTCCAGCCAGAGGAGCCAAAGATCAGCCTCAGTGGAATTGACCATTTTGCGCGCGGGGCGGCCGAGTTTGAGAGCACAGAGGGTGTCGCGCTGTTCCCCGAGCTGAGAATCGTCAGCACCATCACCCGCGAGGTTGAGGTGGAAGCTGAGACCGAGGCTGAGGGAGAGGATGAGCCTACGGGTAAACCAAATAAAATAATACCAAAGAATAAATAACAAGAAATGATAGGAAAGGAAATACAAACGGAGAAAATGTAGAGTAATAAATGTGAGTAGATGATTTTAGTAGTTATGCGACATTTTCAATCAAAACTTGAAATATAAATTCTCAGCGAATGTATTAATTACCAATATATATAATCATCTGTTAATATTTTACAGACATCAGACAAAATGTAGTATATTTCTTGTGCCCATTTATGAGGAATATAGACAGTTATGGATGTGACATTTCACTTACCAGGCTGTGTAAAACTGTGCTTTAAAGACACAAAGAGATTTCACATGGTTATTAAATGTGTATCATATGCAAAAGGAAAGTGAAGTCTTTGAGGTTTCAGATTGGCTCTGTACCCAAGAAGCATTGTAAGGGCCTATTCACATTTCGCATCTTTTCTGCGTGCATATTAGACGCACGGCAGGGGCTTGGAAATAGTGGGCGACGCAATCTTTTTTTCAGACACCTCGGCGCTGCATCAAGATAAAAAACTCAACTTTTCAGAAAGCCGCAAGTGCACCGCAGCTCATGTGAAAAGAACCAACCAGCCAATATTGACAACCTCAATGAAGGAGATGATCACATTAAAACTAAATCTAGTAGCAGAGTTATTGCAAGGTATTTTCAGTGCATATAATCCATAGATCCTTTGTTTATACCGCCTCGTCTCAACGGCTATCGTGGCCCACGGTTGCTTAGCGACGACAGGAGACAGGAGAACGCAAAGTCCAGGCACTTTGGAAAGGAGAGCGCAGTGCAGCTAGCGTTTTCCGTGCGAAATGTGAATCGTGCCTAAGTTTAGTGCATTTTAAACATTGTAAGTCTATTTTTCTCTCTTTTAATCAGTTTTGAACATGAAATTCTATGACTTTTGTTTTTTGCCAGTGCAAGAGACGGTAGTGTCTGAGGAAATCATGCATAACCTGGATACCTGTGAGATGACTGTGGTCGGAGAGGATCTGAACGGAGATCATGAGAGCTTGGAGGTGGATCTGGCTCAGATCCAGCAGAGAGGTCTGGAGATGAGCTCTTCCAACGTGGGCATGATCATCACAGGTACAACATAAAAAAAACACCTGCTGTTGGATAGATATGCTTATACAATTACATGTAGTTGTAGATTTAGAGTTGTACGTTCAGATTCAGCAAATAATATAAACATGAGAGTATTGTAAATAGAAGCCTAACAGAAGATGCTTGTGTCTCTCCACAGGTGTTAACACTATGGCAAACTATGAACAGGTGCTGCACCTGATTCGCTACAGGAACTGGCACACTGAGGCTCTGTTTGACAGGAAGTTCAAACTGGTCTGCTCGGAGCTCAACGGCCGTTACATCAGCAATGAATTTAAAGTGGAGGTATGGCCGACTACATGCTACTGAGCTGCATGATGGGGTGGAAGTGCGTCGGCTGGTATAGGATGTGCTATAATGTTTATTCAGCAGTATATAGACACAGCGTGATCTCAGAAAATGTTTAGTTGGCACACGATGGATTCAGACCCGGCTCATCCAATCAGATTTGTTTTAGTTTCAAATCTTTTTTGGCTGTGAGGAATAGTTCACCCCAAAATGAAGAATGATTTACTCCCTCACGTTGTTCCAAACTGTATAAGCGCAGAAGAAGATATTTTGAAGAATGTGGGACACCAAACAGTTCTGGGGCATTTTTAGTTTATGTTTGTCAATGGTGCCCTAGAACTTTTGGTCATTTTTCCAAATGTCTTTCTTTGTGTTCAGAAAAGCCACAATATGTATACATGTGGAACAACTTGAGAGTGAATAAATGATGACAGAATTTTAATCTCTAACTGTAAACTGTCCCTTGAAGTGTTATATAATGCAAAGCAGCTGTTGCCAGATTTTTCATCATTTATTTCTTTTCCATCTAGTTTATATTATGTGCAAAATGTACTATACTCTACATATGCCAGAGGAATGATCGTCTTTTTTTATATAATCAGGTCAACGTGATCCACACAGCAAACCCCATGGATCATGCTAACAACGCTATGGTACAACCTCAGTTCATCAACCAGGTCCAGCATGCTTCAATGGACCTGTCAGGACACAACCTGGTCAACACCCATCAGGCCTCAGGTATTTGTTCTTTGTTCCACCGCTTCCTTTTCCTCTCCTCCACTCACCCATCTGTTTACTTTTCTTTGAGATAAAGACGTTTTATTGGCCACTTCGTTCCTGACAGTATCTCCCTCAGATTACTACACTAATCTCTCATTTAACCTAATCCAGATTTTGTAATCAAATGTAATCTGCGTAATGTCAATGTGCACCAAAATGGAGCCCAGTTTCTTTTCCATGAGTGCTCCATCAGTGGAAAGCTGCCGTTTTAGAGATTAAGCACAAGCGGCGTCATCTGGACTGCTTTTTAGAAACATGCCAAATGTGAGTGAACGTCTCTCCTCTCTTCACAGTCGTCCCCAGCGCCGCCACCGTTGTTATCGTGGTGTGCGTGAGCTTCCTGGTGTTCATGATCATTCTGGGTGTGTTCCGCATCCGCGCCGCACATCAGAGCACCATGAGGGACCAGGAGAACGGAAAAGAAAACGAGATGGACTGGGATGACTCGGCACTCACCATCACTGTCAACCCCATGGAGGTGTGTCACCTGATCAGATATCCAAATGCACTTAGAGTTAAAAAGAAAACTGTTGAAAACTGAATGTCACATGCATACATAGGTTTTAAAGGAAATATAGTGGCATCTAGAGGTAAGGTTGCGAATTGCAACCAATGGCTCACCCCTCCCTTACGAAGCACTGTGGTGGCTGACACAGGGCTAAGATGTCGTCACGTTTTCACTTCTTTGAGAAAAATTATTTATGAAACACACAGAGCATGTGTGTCCGTTTTGGGCCACTGTAGAAACAACATGCAAGGGTGTATGTAGATAGAAATTGCTCATTCTAATGTAATGAAAAAAACATATCACTTCACTACGTAAGTTCTTTATCCATCTCTGAAGACAGAGTTGAGTATATTACATTGCATTTCTGTCAATAGATCCTTCAAAAAATGACACACTGGACCTTTAATAACAATAGCATCCTGTAGTAACCTCATGCATCATACAGTCCAAAAATGTTTAACTGTCTTGTTCTTTCATCTCATAGACTTATGAGGACCAGCACAGCAGTGAGGAAGAAGCAGATGAGGATGACGAAGAGGACGAGAGCGAGGATGGCGAGGAAGAAGATGACATCACCAGCGCAGAGTCAGGCAGTAGTGAGGACGAGGCCGGAGAGCCTGAAGACCAGCAGAGCTCCAGCAGACAGCAGCAGCTGGAATGGGACGACTCCACCCTCCCCTACTGAAACCCACACGCAACACCCGAAACGCACACGAATACACACACAAACACTCTCGCACGGTCACACCCCTCTGTCAATAGGGACGCCCACGTTCCCCTTCCAGCCCCTACCTACAGAGCCATGCGTCCCACAACGAAACGCGGAACTAAATGAAATCCTTACACAATGTATGTACAATATAGATGCGAATATATCTGGTGTCTGTCGTGACAGGTGTTGCAGCTTCTTTTCCACAGGCCCAGGCTTCCCTACTGACATCTTATCGTGGTGGTATTCTGTGTAGCCTAGTTCTCACAAGATATCTCAAGTTTGTGATTTATTTAACCTTCTGTCCTTTCCATGGGAATCCTGGCCTAGATTTGCATTTCTTCAGAGCCGTGTAAGGACACACATCCCCGCACTTTTGTTTTGACGTTCTGCTATACGGAACCGAGAATTATTTGATGTATTATCCTCTCACATGATTTTAATGATTTGCCGGATCTAGAGGAAACGGCATTCTTCGGTCTCTTTCGTTCTCCTCTCTTTATATTGAATGGCGAGATTTGCTATCATGGGTATGAAAGAATACAACTGCTTTTTGATATTTTGTAAATACGACCATGTAATTAGTCAATGTGTTAGTGAAAGCCTATCCAGCGGTTTCCGGTATATAAAACCACACTGTAACGTTTACCTGCTGTAGAATATTTATGTCCGAGATGCTTTTCGCATGTTTCGAAACATTCAGTGAAACTCTTCCGTCTTGCTCGTATGGGACGTTCGCTTCACAGAGAGAGAAACCCATGACAGGCTGAGGTTTCTGTGACAGATTTTATTCGACTTTCCTCTTGGAGGTGGATGTGCATCTTATTTTTGGTTTTTATTTAGTAGCGTGGGGTGGGCGTGGAATTGGTTCAGCGCTTCGCCAAATATGGACGCTCGTTTTAGCTGAGCTTGCAATGGCACAAATGCTGTGTGAGTGATGGCCCACTGGGCACAGACGTTTATGTTTCGGGGACTGATAATCACGTTCAGGTGATAAACACACCGTTGTCTATTGCGTGGTACTGTATGTTGTACATTTTAGGCACACTGCGATTATTTAAGCCATTCTGAAGTGATAGTGCTTGTATTTGTGTAAGACATTAAGACAGATTGGAATCACAGAATGCTCTCGTACCTTTCGACTGAATTGATATGGGATGTGGAAGTGATTATCAAAAGCATCGTTAGATGTGTGTTGTATTTAACAGACCTCTGTTGATCAAAATTTAGCTTGGGATGGTCACATGTATGAACTGAAATGGGGGGATTTTTTATTTTTATTTAGGATTTTATTTTTCTATTTTTGATTTTTAAATTTAGGATTAACCCTGTGTTGTTTAGTCAGTTGTTATTTCAAAGCCCCTTAAAGTCTTTTTGGCATTTTAAAGGGCTAACCCTTATTCTGTCACAGCGCATTGAAGAATTGCATTTCAGCTTACAGGTTGAGCATTACTCTTAAAAAAATAGATAGATTTTATGATGGAACTGTACTTTAGAGTTATGTAAGATATTTGTTTACATTTGGTAAACCTTTATTCTCTTTTGGTGATGGTGTGTTCTCCAGATTTGCATTTCTCTATGTAGTTGTTTCATTCTCCTACTTCGATTGGATCCCCCCCAGAAAATGGTCATTCCCCTCCCCGAAATAGCCAGTTTTATTGTAAAACCAGAAAAACACGTTTGAATATATGTAGTTCCCAGTGGGCTTAAAAAGAATGTTACGAATTTAGGAGAATGTTTAGTGAAGAAAGAAGTGAAGCTTTTGGGTTTTTTATTCAAATGCATGAATTTCCTCCTAAACTGAAAGGCTTTGTTGTGATTGGTACGAATACAATTTCAGTCAGAAAAGGTACAATGTGGGTCGTCGAGAAGGTCTGTTTTTGTGACCGATGAAATGGCAGTGGGAGATTTATTCAGAAATGTTGGCCCTTTCTTTTTTTAATCCTATATGAATTCATTTTTGTTTCACGTTTAGGTCAACAGGTTCCCCTTCATAAATCCAGGTGGAGTAGCCTTTTGCCTATCACACCACGTGAATAACAGAACTAACATTCATCCATGCCATTTTAGTTGTTGCAATTCTCTTATTTTATAATAATTTAATATTAGATTTCTTACATGTACAGGGAGGCGATTTCTTTTCTTTTATCTAATTTCACGTTGTAGGGGTCAACGGCTAGTTTTATCAAAAGTGGACGTTTTAATTGTCCAACATAGATGTCTTGTGTTCATGTTGATGTGTAGCTTGAATAGGTCCATACTGTATCATCGATGAATATTGTACTAAATCATGTTTGACAAAATCCACTTCTAAAAAGATGTACTTTATTGAAATTGTTAGGCAGCATACGTGGGTACGAGTTGAACAGTTTGTGTATAGTGAAAGGTGACGTGTATATCCTGATAAAGATGAGGAGGGCAGCATGAGATCTTCAAACATTTCTCACAATTATATTAGTCACACAATGTTTGTTTTCATACTGTATTCAATCATTTTGTTTAAAAACTATTTGATCAAAGCAGATCATTCCATGAGACCAAAATTTGGTATAATCAATGTTTGTACTGAAAATCGCACAATTCTTTGTCTACCCCCTTTCTCCCTCCTAATACAAATATTTCATCTGCGGCGGAAACCGTGTTTTATGGATTTCAAACTATGTGATTTTGTCACGGTCGTGACAATTTTAAGATGCTGACGCAGAAACGTTCCCAAATAAAATGATCTGCTCAGTCTGAACAGTTGTGGTGGGGATTTAAAGGGGCATCGTCTTTGCATGTGTATCAGATATAAATATTTTCTGTAAATGACACACAGAACTGTGTGTTTGGAGAGCTGAAGATGGGTCAGGACAGAATATACTACTGAAGCAAAGATGAGCTGTCACATATTGCAGCTTTCAATGGTCATTGGTCACATTTTGAATTCTTTCTTTCGCTCTGGAAATGAGAATGACGTAGAATTGTTGGATGCTGCCCTCAAGCTCATTCACTTTTCTGATATTCTGAGGAAAATTATAGTGAAGTCGATGCTTGTTAATGAACAAAATAAAGGATATTGAGATGGGAAAATGTTTTGGAATACAGACTGCTTTTTTACACAGTTTACCAGTGCCGTTTTACCTTTATATGGGATAATATTATAATAAAATTATGAACACATTTACAATATGAATTATTTTAATGTATGTGTATAATTGTACAATACTGAGTAAATAACGGTTACTTTAATGTTCAGGATTTATGAAAAACACACTTTCATCCTCAAATTTATTCAAAATGTGAAGGAATGGTAAATGTTTTCTTACTAGTGAAAGGTCTGCAATCATTAATTCATCTTGATCTTTCCTCAGAAATATTTTATGAGGATTCAATGATGCATAGTGATATAGACCACAGCAAAGGTTTGTGGGATTAGAGTGCCACCAAGTGCTTAAGAAGTGAACAACATCTAAATCTGCTATTTACAATATTCTCAATGCTGTCTAATGGTTTAGGTATAAATACCTGCTAATGTTATAGTGAATAAACTCTGTTGTCGGGCAAATTATTGTATACTTAGTACAATCTTTTATGAAATTTTACAATAAAAAGAATTAACAGTAATTAATGCATTCACTTAAATGCAACAAACATGAACTAATGAATTTAACCTTATCGTAAAGCGCATTTACACATTGGTTTGTACATTTTTACACTCAAGTGATTCCCGATGATGACAATCTGGCAGATATTTCTGACCACTTTTTCAACCAAACACAACCTATACTATTGTTCAGAAATATATTAAAAATCATGTGTGGAACAACAAAATAAACACACAACACTATTTATATGCAGCCATTGAATATATTCAGATACAAAGTATTTACAAACAACACACTGGTTAAAAAAAATCACAAACACAATTCAAATTCATAGTAGTTACAATCCAATACTTGTACCAAAGGGGTTATTGGCTGAAGACAATATGCTCATTCTAAAAGCATGTCAAAGTGTTTAGAACGATGTAAACATTTTTTCATTGTACCCACATAAGTACAATCAGCCATAAAATGTGCAGGAAATTGCAACCATTATTAAAAACGCTGTACAGACATTAAAAAACACAGATATAATTTAGGCCACACCTGAAGTTAACCTTTATGTCTGGGCGTTTCCAACACCAGAACTGGCCAGTGCCATCATTTTATCTTCAGATCCTGGAGAGGCAAAACAAATGATTTGTTAACCATAATTTCTATAAATTGTAGTACTAAAAGTAGAGTTTTAGCATTGTTTGTTAATTCTAATCTTACCGAAGCTAGCTGTGACCTTCTCAAACTGACTCAATTTAGCACTGGCATTTGCAGAAAGGAAAGCTTCGTCTTCTGGTGTAAGCTGTGCATTCAAAGTAATAGACATAACTCGTATCAGTTGAGAAACAGATATCACATAACACATGATAAAGACATTTACAGGTTGTCAAAGTACACAAAACAACAGGATACAGTACAGTGTAAAGTAACAGGTGTGGCTGTCACACAGGGTTGCTGTGTCATAATAAGTTTCTCACCTTCTCGCCGAGTTTTCTCAGAGCTGTGAGGATCTCCACTTTCTGCTGAGTATACACATCTCGAGGAAGCTTTCCAACCATCACGTCACGGTCCATCTGATGAGTTCACACAGTGTGATATGAACTTTTAATATTAGCACAAGTCTACAGTGAGTGCTCAAACATTTCGGAAACATTACAAAACCATTTCAAGTTTTAAAAGTTAAATAAACACTGACTTTAGGTATTTTAACTTAAATAATAAATTATAATGGAAATTTCTTCTTTACTCTTTATAAAAAAATATATATATATTCTAAATTAGCTCTGTATACTGTGTTAGGTTATATGAGACCATATGCACTTATGCTTTTTGTTGTCCTTATGCTGTCCCAATTGCTTCTATTGCTTACCCCACTTTTTTTTTTTAGATTATATTCAACTTTATTGTCATTACACATATACAAGTACAGTGTAACGAAATGTAGTTTAGGTCTAACCAGAAGTGCAATTCGCAAGTGCAGGATATACAGTGTGAATAAATACAGAATACAATATTAGGAAAATACTATACAGTGGGCATGTACTATGAAAAACAACTTTACAGAAGGAATGTTCTATGAAAATATGACAGTCGGTATGTACTATGAACAATATATACAGAAGGCTATATACTGTGAACATTAATGTACAGGTGGTAATGATTAGATAACAATTAGACTATACAATAGTGCAAGTGACTTAAGTGTGCATTAATTATAGACATCGCTATTAAAGTTGCAGTGCAATAGATGAGTTAATGCGGTTATTAAAGGTACGGTGCAGTAGATGAGTTAATGCGGTTATTAAAGGTACGGTGCAATAGATGAGTTAATGCGGTTATTAAAGGTACGGTGCAGTAGATAAGTTAATGCAATTAATAGAGTTACAGTGCAGTAGATAAGTTAGTGCAGTTATTGAAGTTAAAGTGCAGTCGATGAGTTAATGCAGGTAAGTCTGCACCTGTAAGTCACGTTGGATAAAAGCGTCTGATAAATGACTAAATGTAAAACAAATCTGCGAATTGAACAATCATCAGGTTAGTAAATCAGTATGTTGTATCAGAATGTTGCACTAGTCGTTTTAGATTTTTGGATCCATCTGTATAAAATCATTGTAAGTACATAAAATAATAAAAAAGGAAAAATATATGTTTTAAAATAATAAAATAAAACGAGTAGCGACAAGGACTACTACCATCTGACCGAGTCTCAGCTCTGCTGGCCTTACGGTTTGGGCTGCAGTATCAGTTTTAGGGCAGAAAAATAATAATAATAAGAAATACAAATACAATAAAAAAATACAATAGGTTTCTAACCCTTCGGGCTCGAACCCTAATAACAAATAGTCACCTCAGCCATTCTTGTCCTCAACTGTCCTGGCTGCTTTTTAGCAAACAGCCGAATGACTTCAGGTGTCTTAAATGCTTGGCTGATGGCAGCTTGGATCGCCTAATGGATAAATATTTACACAGTTAAGAATCTCATCACAAAGTAGTTTTTCTTTTTCTTAGTTAAGACATCTTTTAATAGCACTAACATTATAAATCTTTACAACAAAACCCTTGACTATATGTTTATATTGCTGAATTACAGGAATGTTTAAACAATACATGTTATTTCTCACCAACTGCATTCCCCCGAGTTCATCAACCAAAGTCATGTTTCCAGACATTAACTTCTTCAATGATTCATTGAACTCGCTCAACTGCTCCAACGTCTCTTTTTTAGTTTCTTCATACTCCTCCTCATCCAGTTCTTCTCTAAAAGGAAAATAAAAACAGATGAAATGAACTGACATTACAGTGTTTATCAGTGAATAAAGGAACTGCTTTGAGAACTGTGAGGGTCTCATCGGTCATGTGAAGGATGTCATCACCTGCACTCCTCTAAGTCCTGCAGTTGTTGCATCAACCGGTCCAGCTGTTCTTCCATGTTTTGTCGCAGTCTACTCGTTTCTGATTTACCCCGAGACGCCATTCTCTATATCCTGAAAGAAATCACAATTTTGTTTTTTACTTTTCATCTGTTCATACATAACATAACATAACATAACATGTTATATACATCATCTCATCTTTGATCTGATATCCACCCAGTTACTTCTATAAACAGTTGCAATAAGTTCATAGAGTTTGTTTACTACCCTTGACAGTTCTGACGATGTTAAATAGCATTCGGGCAATATCACATTCTCTGTTGTATTCTTTCACCGCGCTGTTAGCGTAACTTAGCTAGCGCTCAACCAGCAAAGAATAAATAATACAAACTGAGAAGTGCATTGATTTACGCATTGTAACGAAATAATTCCCACCCGTTTATCTCCAATAAAAGTGTTCTTTAAAAAATAAAACCTGGAGTAAGTTCCCACGTTCAGTTGCAAAGGCGTGGTTTGCTAGCTAACGTTAGCCTGTACATCTGCGTAAATGTTGCGCAGAGTTGAAATTCCTGAAGCAACGATACTAACATTTGACTTGCGCAGCTCTGAACTGTGCGCGTTTGTTCCAGAATACTTTTACAGCTGTAAGATCAAAGATCTGATTTGTATTGAAAATAACTTTGTATTTGTCGCACGTATTGTGCCATATAAAGCAATATTTCACTGCGTTTATTGGTTTCTGTGATGACCAATAAGAGGCGGTTTTGGTGATAGGCAAACCAAAATAGGAAGCACGAGACAAGTGTGTTGGTAAGATGCACGTTATTGTTCTTATGCGGTTTAACGTAAATCAGTTACATGGTATTGTTTGTTATGTTTTTAAATGTTTTAGGTCCTTTAATTTTTTTAACTAACAATTATCTTTAGTACTCAATAGAAGTCTGGTGGAATCTCTCTGTTTCCTGGTTCATGACAAATTTTCTTGCTAGAATCGTGTTTATACTTTATTCAAATATTTGTCATTTTCAAGTCATATTTCAACCTGACTTTCTTTTTTCTGCAGACTACATATTTTATGTGATCAATGGCATCAGAAGAGAAAACCAAAGTTGTGCTACTTGCATGCGGGTCATTCAACCCCATCACAAACATGCACCTGCGCATGTTTGAACTGGCTCGTGACCACCTTGAAGACACTGGTACATACATTGTGCCATATACCTCTTAAGATATATAGCTTTTTATCTCTTGATATTTTATCAGCATATTTTTATGCATTTATTTGTACATTGATGTGTCAGGTAGATACAAGGTGGTGAAAGGAATAGTATCTCCAGTTGGGGATCCCTATGTGAAGAAAGGTCTGATTAAAGCCTGTCATCGACTGAGGATGGCTAGACTAGCCACAGAGAATTCTGATTGGATCACAGTGGATGACTGGGAGTGTCAGCAGATAAAGTGGGTACAGACAGCCAACGTTTTACGGTGAGAACCTTTTCACATCACACGCTTTTGAAGAAGAGTGAACAATTTAATTTTGGTTTGAAGTGAAAGATAAAACTAACACAGTCTGTTTTCATCTAAATATTCTTAGATGTCATGTCAGCCTACATGAGGTTTTGTATGATTACACAGTGTTTCGCCCAACCTTTTTATAGTTTAATTTTGAGCTTATATCAATAATTATTATATATATATTGGTATATTGCAAATAATTATTTAGATTTTCCAATCCTCACTGTCAGAAAATTCTAGAAATGTCTGTAGCACAGGGAAGGTGGGATGAAACGATGAAGGGTGAATACGTCTGGAAATTTGTTCGTGAGGACAGTATTAGTCATAACAGACAGAAAAATAATCAAATGTACACTTCTGAAGTTTTGGACGACTCGTTTTTAGTAACTATTTTGCTAAACTATTATTTAAAGCTCAATGTTATGCCATTACCTTATAATTTCTGCGTACGAGTAATAATAAAGCATCAAATTCAAGACTCTGCTCCTGGGCTATAAGACCACCGCTGGTTTGGCACCCCCTTATCTTCATTCACTTATGCAGACTTATGTACCCGCCAGACCCTTACGCTCTGCAAATGAATGACGTCTTGCGGTGCCATCCCAAAAAGGTAAAAAATCGCTCTCACAAACCTTCTCTGGATCGGTTCCATACTTGTGGAATGATCTGCCTGCTGCTACAAGATCAGCAGATTCAGTCGTCATCTTTCAGAAAACTCATCTCTTCCGTCAGCACCTGACCAATCATTTCTGATTTCTACATGCTTACATAAACTAAATTTGGCTCTTTACACTATAGTAGGCTTTGTGAGAGATGTTTTTATTGCTCTTATGCTTGTTGTTGTCCTAATGTTTGACCCAATTGCTTCCATTGTTTACCCAACTTGTAAGTGGCTTTGGATAAAAGCGTCTGCTAAATGACTAAATGTTAATGTAATAACCCAAATGTGTGAAAATATCTTTGTTTTTACGATAGATAAAAAAACTGATTTTCATATTCAGCATATTAGACATCATAAGGAAATATTAATATTTAAAGCGAAAAACATCTTTAATTTTTGAATTGTGTTATTGATCGTGCACGTGTCTAATATTGTCATATTGTTTGGGTGATGACATTTACATCACAGTATTATGCTAACATCCTGAATCATTTCTATTGGATTCTGATCTTATCAGGCATCATCATGAAGAACTTATTTCAAATGAAAACATCGATGACGACGTGGACAAAGGGAAAAGGAGGAAAAGACGGAAGCTGGAGCAAAATGAAAACGCCGGTCAAAGCTCTTGTATTAACTTAAATGCAGGTACTGTAAATAATCAAGAGAAGCTTAAAAAGTCACAATGTCACACCAAGTAAGAAAATTTAGGAGCCGATATTCCCTTAGGGGACAATAAAATAAAACATTGTAAAAGCAAGTGTTTATGAGCGCTTACACTATTCAACACAATTTGCATGTCTCCGCATAGTCTGATTGAATTCTTCTGTAAAACATTCAGAACGCTTAGAACAAATTTGAAGCAATTTAATTGTGATCTTATGTTAGTAACGAAGGAAAGCGTGTCAGGTGTTTTAACGCAGTTTCTGATGGTCTGAACTGTGTTAAATTATTATAAATATGCTTTTAGATACTCCCCAGCTAAAACTACTATGTGGCGCCGATGTGCTGGAGTCCTTTGGCGTTCCCAACCTTTGGAAGACGGATGATATTGAGGAGATAGTGAGCCACCATGGTATGGTGTGCATCACCAGATACGGCTGCGACCCTGAGAAGTTCATAAACCAGTCTGACTTACTGTACAAACACCGTGAGAACATCCACGTGGTTCGAGAATGGGTTACCAACGAGATCTCAGCCACTCATGTGCGCCGGTCCCTACGCAGGGGACAGAGTGTGCGCTACCTGCTGCCTGACCCTGTGGTGAACTATATTCAGGAGAACAATCTGTTCACTGCAGAGAGCGAGCAGACTAACGCAGATGTGATACTTGCCCCTTTTCAGAGATAAATGAGCCCTAACTAGTCTGTTTTTTTTCTCCTTTTCGTGGAATGCTTGTGTGTTATCCAGAATATCTAGATTTACAGTCTGTTGTGCACTCCCATCTTGATCAAGGAGTGATTGCTTTGCCTTATCATGTGTCACTCAATAGGGTATCAGATTTTATTGTGAAGTATTCTTATTTAAGTCTAAATAAAGACGTTTTAAAGATGATTGATGACTTTTGGATTTGATTAGCTCATGGATTTGGTAAATGTATCAATATCTAGAATGGTACGTGTTTTGCATTTTATAAAGTAATAAACCTGCAGCTGGATACTTTTTGTTTATTGTAACCATATTTATAAAAAAAAGCTTAAAGTAGTGTAAAGTGTTACCGTTCATTGCATATAAGGTTACTATAGAATACAAACTGTGATGCAATGACTTCAAAAATGTATTTTAAAGATGTTAATATGAGTTGAACATACTGCTTTAATCTATCACAACATTGTCGTCCAGAATAAAAATGTGAGAAATCCTCAAAATTGGGAATTTCCAAAACGTTGTTTAATAATTAGTCATCTTTCAACATTAATTTTGGCTAGATCACACTCCTCCTTAGTAAAGTAGTTCATTTTCTGGGGAGGTCACGCGTAAAACAAACATATATGTCAATCTATACGTCATTCCCCAAGCACTGCCTGAGGAATTGTGCATGTGACCTGCTAAGATTGTTCTTACTCTTAGATGTATAGAGTAAAAAATTGACTTATGCTGTACATACTTGAGTTCCCCTTTTTACAGATATCAGACTCACTAAACCTAACATTTTCAGATGTTCTCATTCATGTATTCATTGACTGATGAACAGGCCTTCGCTTGTTTCTGTCATTTTGATTGTTTTGCATATAATGGGAACAGTCACATTTGACACTTTGGCTCCCCGTCCAAGTGATTTATATAAAAGGCCTTAGGATAAAAGATGTTACATCATAATGAAACATTCACAGTAGCTTTATTAAACAGACAATGACATGTGTAGCAATAACATTGTGACCTAGTCTATATTTATCATCCACCTTTGTGGCAATTCATAGTGATAATGTGCGTAACTGTTTTGACGTGTGGTGTCATGTGATGATGTAATGGGATCTCTTGGCCTGCAGTGGAAAAAATATTTTCAAAATAAAAACCGATGTCACCCAAGGCAAGAAAATAAGTTGATTGAGATGTCTGATAAAAGTTAAAAACATGGGATTAAACATGGATAAATCATTTATTTAGTTGCAATTACTTTACAAAATAATTATGTGAAAATTTGTGTTTCTATCATCCTCTTTATAAATTTCATTATATATATATATAATGCATATTTCAACCATGAATGGATGTTGTACACGTGTAGTCCTCATGGGTGTGTACAGGCAAACCATTTACAACTAAAGACTTGCCAGACACGTTTTTCCCTTACGTAAAAACACACAAAAGGCTCATCTTTAAAGCACTGAGGGCAGATGAAAGTTAAAAGGACAGCCCACTGTGCCGGCAACACATATAAGAATTGAGAATCTTTCTCTCAGTCACAGGCTAAACATTGTTTTACTTTAGATCACTTTAGAGTCTGTTGGAAATATGCCTTTCAATCTCTGTGGTACATGGGACATGCTCAGCAATGTCAACTTTGAGGGTTACATGATTGCTTTAGGTACAAAAATGCATTTTTATATTTTCATTTTTTCTGTCAGAATAGACTATTGCTTTGAATGATGGGTTACTTATATTTTTAACATTTTCTCACGATTCATTTACTAATTATTTACTCCATTGCTAACTTTATGTATTTATTTATATACATGTATATCTTCGATGTGATCATGTCTTTCACGTATCCTTAACTGTGTTATCTTTTAGGAATCAGCTTGTACACCCGTAAGATCGCTCTGAGGCTAAAACATCGTAAAGTGATCGAGCAGGTGGGAGATCAGTATGTCATCAAGACCCTCAGCACATTCAGAAATTACACTTTTTCATTTAAAGTAAATGAGGAGTTTCAAGAGTTTACCAAGGGACTGGATGACAGACACTGCAAGGTAATATCACATTTTATATCATTAGAAATTACAGATCATGTACATCATTCATTTTCCAAAAACATGACTTTCACTTGTTCTAGCTTGTTACAATGAAGGTAGATAGGAGATAGAGACATAGTCTCCATTCATTTTCATTGTATGAAAGAAAAACAGCTTGAATATCATTTAGTCAAAAACAAAGTCATATGGGTGTGTATTGACATGAGGACACGTACATAATAACATTTTTATTTTGGGGTTGAACTATTTCTTTAACTGGTGAAGGACAAGGTTAACACTAAAATTCCATCTGTCAACAGTCACTGGTGCAATGGGAGGGGAACAAGATTGAGTGTGTACAAAAGGGCGAGAAAAAAAACAGAGGATGGGCACACTGGATTGAGGATGATAAACTCCATTTGGTATTCATACCATTAACCTTTGTATGTATCTTTTCTGTGTTTTTTTTTTCGAAATACTCATGTAATGATCATACTTTTACAGGAGTTGTACTGTGAGGATGAGGTCTGCAAGCAAGTTTTCAAAAGGGTTGTCTGAAGCTCTGAGAGGTTGAGCTGACTTGAAAAGACACACTTTGTTTACACTTCTCAGTCAGATGAATATGGGTAAGGTCTTGGAGCTCCACCCTGTGTGTCAAAACGTAATCAATTCCGACCATTGAGGCATGCAAACTGAACCTGGAGTGGTACATTATTGGATGCATTGAGCATGAATTGTATTACCACTAGAGGGCGACATAAGACCATCTGCACACATTGTATCAATGGATGGTCAACACACTGAAAACATTGGACACCACTTGGTATCGCGTATGGAGCAATGTGCTAGAACTATTGGCCTGAATCATCTATGCCAGAATCATCATTTGACTAGAATAAGACATATTTAAGGGCCTTGACTTTTTTTTAAATAGATGCTTTACTATTGTTTAAGATTGTTATTTTAAGTTTTGTCTAATTGCAAAGTTTGTATGAGTTTAATCACATCTAAGCTGGGCTGTCAATCAATTGTGCAATAATAGCATTAAATGTATTAAATATGTGTTTTTTTATTGAATTGCAGTTGAATTGTATTGCTACTATAATGTTGGAGTTTAATCATAAACAAACCATATAATAATCTTATAAAAACAGATTATTATTTTGACCATACTTTATACAGCCTGCAGTGCTCAGTGTATTTGTATTTATTAGATATATGTGTTTATCAGTGAACCTAGTAATAGAGGCCTATAGTGAAAACAGTTCTCGCTAAATAATTGGGAATATAGTTATAAAGTGATTAATAACTGCCTATTTTATACGATTGCTATATTAGCGTTGACATTCTTTTCATTTGAGCTGAAGTAAACAAGTCTCTTGAGGTCGCACCAGCAGTGAAATCAGTTTCCTGAACTGCCGCAGCCTGGAATGTGTCGATCTCATGTCACGTGATTCCAGATCCAAAATGGCCGCGTCGGTGTTTTGACGAATAATACTTTTGTGTTTGTTTCATTCTCCTCAGAAATCGAAGAAAACGCTTCCAGAACTGGAAAAAAAACAACCACGCGTGTTTGATGTTTTAATATAAAGATTTAATTTAGACAATCACAGCTTATTAATATTTGTTTTATGGTACAGACTATGCACTTTTGGTGTTTATAAGGTAGCTAGCTGACTGGCTAGCAACACAATTAAGCTGAAAATTAAAAGAAAATCGATGGAGCAGCTCAGTCCTGAGGAGGTAAGACTATTTAAACGTAACTTAGCTTTGTGAGAATCTAGTCGAAACAGTTCAGATCTTGCATGACTGCTGTGTTAAGTGTGTTTTATTATAGGTTTAATGGCTTGTCATTGTCACCTTTTTCAATCGCAGCTATGATTGGATAAGCTAACAGGACAAAAGCTAATCAACAGCTTAATGTACTCAAATTAAATTCATTTATTTAGCTAGAAAATAAAAGGCAGGGGTTTGGATACTCATTTTGAGCCACTTTAGTGACGATACGGAAGCACACAAATGTATAAAACGAGCTTTTTATAAGGCAGCTGGTTAGCAAGTTACAAATTGTCAGCCATGTCTCTGCCACAAGCCTCGACCATCTGCTTGATCCTCATTTTAGTTGATTAATTCCACAGTTTAAATAACATCTTAATATATAATCGAGTGGGGAATTTGTAACGATTTTTATAGGTTAGTATTTCGTTTGGTGGAGGTTTACTTTATTGACCATTCAAAATGGCTGAAAGATGGTCGCGTAGAGAAATGTTATCGTTTTGAATTTATGATAAATTAAAATACAAGTCACAGTAAAATATCAAGTCATTGAGACTAAGGCCAGTAATAGGTTATTTTGTTCAACGTTATGCCATGTGGAAAGCGAAATAATTCGCAACAAGCTTTGTCATTTGTCAGATCAATGTTTGTCAGTGTCTCTTTTATTTAAAGACGACAGATTGTAGAAGCATGTAGTCATATTATAATACAAGAAGTATTTTTTAATCCTTATCTTCTGGTTTGATTGTAGAACATTTGGTTGTCTTACACTAGTCTCTACTGTACCTCATTATTGTGGATCTACAGTGGGGCTTTGTGTTTTCTTCTGTTAAAAATGATTATCGTTCATTAAAATGATTTACTAAATTATGAATAGACATACATTATTAAAGGATTGCTTAATGGTTTTGAGTGTTGTGTAAAAATAATCATAAAACCATTGAAAGTATTTTTAAGTATGTTTTTAAAATTTGATCTTATTGATCATATTTGGGGGTATGAATGTATTTGGTGTATGTACATTTTGTTGTGATAAATATGTCGATGTGATGTACAAAACCAGTACGTCGGTGGAGTTGAAGCATCATCTGCAAAATTGAAACTAGGTCTTGCGTATTTGTAATGGTTTATTTTAATAGCATAGTACACATGATTGCTCATGAATTTATGTCGTTGGCATTTAACTGACAGCGTTTGCCTTTGACGCTAAAGCAGTCAGTCTATCTTCTCCAAATAAATGAGTTACTTGACTGTAGCTGTTATCCTATATTGCAGAAAATAATAATGTTCTTCTATGACTCGAACATATCACCATGTGCGCACAAGCTCTAATTGAACTAAAATGTGTTGGAGAAAGCAGCATAGAATCTCTTAGATCTTTATGTTATAGATGTCCTTGCTAAAGCATTTGAGGACGGTAAACAATTTTTTATTATTGATGTGTAATTCAATTAATCTTTTATCAATCCGTCTTGTTCAGATTCGAAGAAGGCGACTGGCCCGGTTAGCTGGAGGGCAGACGTCTCAACCAAGCACCCCCCTTAGCACCCCTTTGACCTCTCCACAGAGAGAGACCCCCCCAGGACCCTTACCCGGACCCTCTGGGGCCTTGCTGCAGTCTGTCCCAGCAGCTCCATCTCACAGTCTGGGCCTTAATGCCCAAAATGTCACCCCTGCCACCTCTCCAATGGGGGCATCAGGTAAGAGCTTGGCAAACTGGATTCATTCATTTAAAAATCCATCTGTTTTACTCCATAACAGCGATATGAGAAGATTATTTAAAATTTGTTGTTGAGAGAACCCGGTTAAAAGGAATTCAGAAAGTGCTCAGGTTATAAATGCTTCAAAATGAAAAAGAATAATTTGTTTTTTATACGGCAAGGCTGTTTACTTTCAATGCTTTTTAGTGGTGGGAATTTTAAAGATGTAAAACATGATTTTATGACTAGATCAATGAGATGAAGCGCAATTGTGCTCGGCACAAACAATTTTCAAAGAAACAATTTTCTTTGCCATCTTGTTTTAAACATTTGTTTGTAATGTGTGATATTGCTAATGTTGTATATTTTCAGACACAATGCTTTTGATCATGTGTGAGCTCTACAAGCATAATAAAAGTTTATTAGGTCATTAATTCTGTTTCGGTGTACAATTTTGTGCTTAAAAGACCCATGCATCTTCATCGGGTGTGAGCTGAGATTAATTGTTTAGTTTATAAGGCCTTGGCTGCTTGCACGCTTGTGATTTTAGTTTTAATCAATAGAGTTTAAACGTTTTCAGCAGTGTTGACATCAAGGTAGGCGCTTTCTGTCTGCTGTTAGTTGCTTTTAAGAAAAGTGCAGAGTCATACTGAAGGTGGCACAGTCCTGGCCAAGGATTAATCCAGGACACACAAGGCTCGATTTCAGTTTTCTGATCTCTTGTCTTAATAGCACACTCTTTTATTTGGGATTTATTAGGTCAGTGTGCCATGTTAGCTGTGCTTTAGGTTCTCCATGCTTGAATGAGCTTTAGACCTTAATGTTTTTTAGACAGAAAATACTAGAAACACATTTGTCTCTTTTAAATGAACTTTGTGTTTGTTTAACTACTTTTCTGTCTTACTGTTCAGTGAAAGTGTTTATTTCATGCATAATTAACATGGAGCCAGTTTTGCTGAACTAAATTACGGAAAATGTATTTGTGGAGCTCATCTGCGTTGTCATTAGAGACAAGTTGTGTAGTGTTTCCATGCACCACACCTGGCTGTTCAGGTTTAGTTTGGTGTGACATGAAAGAGAAGCTCTAGCAAAAGAACAAGTCTGGGTTTGTTCTTTCACTGAATCACGCAACAAACATACTTCATTGACAGATTCAGTCTACTTAGCTAACAATTTTGGTTCTTCTGTAAATGTTGTACTTTAAAATAGAAATATTAAAGCGTTCTATAACCTTTTAAAGGGATAGACCACCCAAAAAGGAAAATTCTGTCATGAATTACCAAGTTTTTCCAAACCTGTTTACATTTCTTTGTTTGATTTAACACAAAGAAAGATATTTGGAAAATTATTAGCAACCGACATTTCTAGAATGTCATTGACTACTATGGTATGAAAAGGTAGTCCGAGGTTTCCCGGAACTGTTTGCTTTCCTAAATTCTTCAAAATATCTCATTTTGTGTTCAACAGAATATTTTTGTTCTCTACTATGGTAGTCAATGATGTCCCAGAAAGGTCAGTTGCCAACATTCTTCCAAATATCTTCTCTCTGTTCAACCAAACAAAGAAATGTATACAGGTTTGGAACAACTTGAGTGTGATTAATTGATGACAGGTTTAATTTTTGGGTGAACAACCCCTAAAATCCTTAGCATTCCAAATGTCATCGACATCAATGACGTCATTGTAATGTTTGCATTTTAAATTACAATTGAGATTTTGATAGCAACTCGACCCTTTCTAGTATACGGTTAAAGATTCTTCCTTCAAATTTCTGTATTTTTCATTTATTTTTATTTCAGAAAGCTTTTTTGAACTCGGTTACCCAATGTTTTCCATGACACAATGTGATCAAAGTGTTTTCACCGACTTATTTTTCCTTTTTTGCTTTCCATAAATGTAGGGGTCGCTTACCGCAGCCAGAGCAGCGAGGGGGTCAGCTCTCTCTCCAGCTCTCCGTCTAATAGCCTGGAGACGCAGTCCCAATCTTTGTCCCGCTCTCAGAGCATGGACATCGACACGGCCTCCTGTGAGAAGAGGTGAGACATCTGTGAACCATTGTCCTCTCGGAACTCCTAATCACAGATAAAAGAGCTTTACAATGAGAGCCTGGGACACATGAGATGCTATTGGAGATGAAGTATTTGTGTTTACTGAATGCCAGATGTCTCTTTGTAAAAAGTCTCATTAGCTGAATTGTGTGCTATGTATCCATTTTATTAAATGCATTGTTGAAGCTCACAAACAGGTGAAGATTTAAGCTTCTACTTGAAGTTTTTTTTTTTGGTGATCTTCAGCATGTCCCAGGTTGATGTGGACTCAGGAATAGAGAACATGGAAGTGGAAGACAGTGACCGCAGAGAGAAAAGGAACTTGGCTGAAAGGGTAACCAACGGTCATGTTTTGCTGGATAAATTGATGAATGACGTTATACCAGACAGGAAGTTATATAGGAAAAATGATACTGTTAACTCAATATTATAATGTACATTATTCTGAGTCTGTGCCGTGCATGAAATTATCTTCTGAAACGCAATCCCTTCAGGATAACACAACAACCGCTGCTTGTTCAGAGGTGTTTTAGACGTTTATTGTACGATAAGTACATTTTCTGCTTACAATGTAATACTTAACAAATGCGTACAAATGTGAATGTGTAGGAGTGATTTGAGCTTTCATTTCATTATCAAAATTGTAGATTAGCTCCAAGCTTCGATGTGGAACGCAGTCATCTTGCAACACACTATTTGACTGCTCAATGTTGTGACCGACCATTGACCTGTTTATTATCTTTCAATTTGCAGGACTCTACGTCTAATCCTGACCTCTCTGAAGAGCAAGCTCTGCAGCTCATATGTAAGATCTTGCGTGTTTCCTGGAAGGAACAGGACCGTGATGTCATCTTCATGCCTTCACTTGCTGCTGAGTTTCAGAAGAACCCTAAGGATGGTATGAATTGTTGCGGGGGTGCGTGGGGGTCTAAGTGTTAATCTGCTGTAACTGAACTGGAATTCTCTTGTAGTTTACTCTGACTTCAAAGATCTGATTGGTCAGATTTTAATGGAGGCTCTCATGATGTCCACCCGTACGCGTGACTGTAACCCATTCGCCAGCTTGACCGCCACATCTCAGCCAATTACTGCTGCCAGATCCCCGGACCATCACCTGACTCTCATCCCGCCCTCCAGCCAGAGCGGCAGTCCCATGATGCCCACCGCAGGCTCATTTGGTGCCAGCTCTCTGTCTAGGCAAGTCTAATAAATGGTGAAATTTACACCCGAATGTTCTTTATCATTGATTATGTGCAGCCCTGACACATACACCTGTACCGTATCACATCACTTTCATTTCACTTTATTCCTAATAGTGTTTCCTGAAAATGTTTTCTGTTTCCATATTCATTCACAATGGATGTGTTCTGAATGTAATATTTGCTTACTACTTACGGTAGTGCTTCAGTGCTGCAAACATACTGTACTGCCTTGTCAAACAATAGGCATTAAATGCAGGAAATTAGTGTGCCTAGTACACATATATAATTCACCAATATTAAGTAGTATGCTATTCTGAACATACCCATTATATTTCTTCTATCAGTATGTCATAATATGTTCAATTCCTGTTGTTTTCAGTCTTTATGGGTGTAGCCCAAACCCTCTAGCTCTGAGCTCTGCCAGAATGAGCGCTCCATCTGCCCCACTGGCTTCATCCGCCCCTTTGGCTTCTCCTGCATCTTTGGTTCCCCCCAGTCCTCCAGTCCCTCGCCCTCCCACCAGCCTCCCATCTCTGTCCCCATCCACCCCTCTGCCCATCTCCCAGAGGTACAGGCCCTACTCCCTTAACTCCTCTGTTCCCATAAGCCCGAGCCCATCTGGTATGCTTACGCCCCCCACAACCTCAGGTATACCCTCTAGCCCCTCCCCCAGACACCGTACAAACCAAACCTCCTCCACGCCATTCCCCTTCCTACCCAGCTCCCCCGGCACTGTGGCCAGAAGGACTGCGGTTGCTGCTCAGATGCCCTCTAGGTACCTTTTCAATCTGATAGATGTGAAGTTGTGCCAACCAAAACAAAGTTTAGCTCAATTAAGAAAGTGGTTTGAAATTGTGTCATGATGCATGCAAATTCAAAGGCACTGGGTGTATATAGAATGTATCAGAAAATATATTAATTAATATTTTATTTCCATTTCGGACAGATAAGCCCATTTCCACCCAGTTTCTCATTACTGTAATGTATCTTAATATAGTTTTTTCAACTGTAGTTTTTGGAAAAGATGCTTAATGTCACAAATCTTAATCGGACCTTTATTTTGGATCGAAATATAACACGAGAATCGCTTATTTGCAAAAGTTTAAAGTGAAGCAGTAACTAAAATTCCCTTTAATATTTTACACGAACCACGGTTAAAATTAAAGTTTTCCGGTTTCTTTTTCTGTTTCCTTATTCCGTTTCAGTCTTTGTGTTTATACAGTCTGTTTGTATTCTTCCATTCTCAAACACTCCTCTTCTTTCATCACACCCCGGCCACACCAGTCCTTTCTCCCTCCTCTTCTTCGGCCTGTCCGAAATGTCTCAGGACAGCAGTGACGAAGAACCTGAGGAAGAGGAGGAGGATTTTTCTGCGGTTCAGTTTGGGTCCAGGTACCTGTGCCAACGTGTGTTGCATGCTTCAGCGTGCCGCCTGGCCACTAACAGCAGCCCGCTGCGCCCAGCGCAGACACAGCAACGCCCAATAGAATGAGCTTTATATATTGTGGATGGGCGGAGTTTAATTATCTCTGATGTTGACAAATCAGGAGACAAAATCAGCTTTTCTTTTCATGGAATCTTGTCAATTGTATAAAGACTTTAAGACCTATTCAGCTTCCAGCAGCAATTTGTGATCCACTCGACCTCTAAAATCTCTTGCAGGATGTGTGTGTTACCGGATAACTGTTGTTTGAGTGTCAAGCATTCAGATTATAAGGATAATGCAAGCCGACTTTGTAACTGAACTAATGAGAGTTTTAGAAGCCTGCTGTGGTCTGTTTGCTCACACTAGAGTCCACTTATGCATCATAACCAGAGACCTGCAGGAGGGATTCTGATAATAGAGGTCTGCTTTTGTTCTTTGCCTGTGACAGATTATATTGTGACTCAACGAAGGTTTACTTGGTTCCAACTCTTATGGAAAGCTTTGCTTTTGTGTGTGATAACATAGTAAAAATGGTTTGCGTTTGATTGGTAAACACTGCTTGTGTTGTTGGTGGAGTGTGTTCTAACCGTTACACCATGTCTACAGTAGACATTCCGCATCCAGTGTGGACAACATTTTAAATTATAATGGGTTTTAATGCGTTCTATTGTCTTTTGTCCGGTGTAGAAACGGTGTTACTTTAAATTATGGGTTTTAGAAATGTGACCCATTTATCAAAATATCTTTGTTTGTATTTCACAGAATAACATTGTTAGGTTTTTATATCGAGTACATGATGACGTTCACATTAAGAAGGGAAACATAATTGACAAACGCAATATGATATGCGATAATTTTGTCTTTGTTATTTTCATACATTTACTATCCCAAGCGAAATACATAGCTTGATACTATACATTTGTGTTTGAGTGTGTGCAATCCCTAGGATCGAACCCATGATCTAGGCGTTGCTAGCACCATGCTCTAACCACCGAGCTACAGGAATGCGTTTGAAACCTCCAGATTGTGGTAATCGTATTAGCGTGTCTTAACTAACTCTTTCGTTCTCTCTTTCTCTATAGCCTGGGTGCATCTGGAGGGGGAATGGTTGGTGACTCAGGTAGTGACCGCTTTACCATAGAGTCCAGTAAAGAGACCGAGATGTTGAACTACCTCATCGAGCGTTTTGACAGTGTGGGTATGGAGGAGAGGAAAGCCCCAAAGGTGACTGCTGATGAGACATTTAAGCTCTCTCTTACATATTTCTTCAGCGTAGTCTTTCACTTTAGTCATTTGTAATGTCACTGTATGTAATCGCATGAATTACAAGGAAGTGTTGCATTATTTCTGTTTTTATCAAGACAATGGCCTGTAGGTCAGAGGAACAGTGCAGATGTGAAAGTGAAACAACAGGGAAATACCCTGGATGTATTATCATCTTGAGTGTCTCATTGTAAGTGTTATGTTCTGTTTCAGATGTGCAGCCAACCAGTTGTCAGTCAGCTGCTAAGCAACATACGTTCCCAGTGTATTTCCCATGCTGCACTTGTGCTTCAAGGTGCCCTCACCCAGCCCAGGTCAATATCTGTCACCATTATTCAATGCGCTCGACGGTTTTATCTATAGGATGTTTTCACATTGGAACTTTTGGTGCAAATCTGAGTCTGGTTCAGCTTGTTGAATGCGCTTGATGAAGTGTGGGTCCTAACTTACGACGCATATCTCCTCGCTATTTCCTTCCTGTCAATCAGAGCCCCTCTACAGCCCTCCCTGCTGGTTCCCTACATGCTGTGCCGGAACCTTCCGTACGGCTTTATCCAGGAGCTGGTGCGCATGACTCACCAGGAGGAGGATGTGTTTAAACAGGTGGGAGTTGCAGTGGATTATGGAGAAATTCTGCATGCTGCGTCATTTACTTTAAAAAGCTCTTTTTAGATGTCACACTCCCTATGATATTAAAAGTGTTTTTAAATGCTTGATGGGTTTGCAGGTGGTACAGATAGCTTTGTATGTAAAGAAATATAACGTTTGAAAGTTTTTTTTATTTAGTTGGATATACACACATTTTGGGGCAAGTGGTTTTAAACGCCTACTCTGTTCCATAACATATGTATACCGGTGATGACCGGTAATTTATGTTAAGAGATTGCCTGCCTGTTACAGGTGTATCCCAAAACCAATTTCCTGTTAAGATCAATGCTGTTGTTCTTTCAGATCTTTGTTCCCATTCTGCAAGGGGTTGCTCAAGCTGTGAAAGAATGTTCCTTTGACTCTGACAACTTCAAGTTTCCTCTGATGGTAAGAGATTCCGTGCTGTGCTATTAAACACATACTGAGAAGGTCTTAGCAGACATTAGGACCAAATGAATTCTGTCGGATTTATGTCTGGATGCTGTTAGATGGGCCATTCCTGTTTATTAGCTTTTGAGCTCTGTAACAAACACTTCCAGAAATGTGCTGTGGTGGCCAGGTTCGGGCACTTTTATATTTGTTGATAATTCACACAATCAGTTTAAAATGAACCATCTTTAAAAGTTCAATATTTAATTTAATATTGAAGAGACACGCAATGAGGGTATTAAAATGTACTTAATAACCTTATCCTGCCCCAGATATCTGCTTGGCTCTTATTCATGCCTGTGACCGATATTTCATTGTTTTTCAGGCTTTAGCTGAGCTTTGTGAGATCAAGTATGGGAAGACTCACCCCATATGCAGTTTGGTAAGTTTTTGGTAGAGTTTACCGAAAATTCAAGTCATTCAGGTTCATGCTGTTGATAATCTTAAATCGCACCTGTAAACTATCTTTAGATCACCTCTTTGCCATTGTGGTGTCCTGACCCACTCAGTCCTGGGACAGGGAGAGAAATTCAAAGACTCTCCTTCCTGGGCTCTTTCTTTAGTCTGTCTGTGTTTGCAGAGGATGATGTGAGTAATTTAGATATTATATTAAATGACACTAATGTACAGCGGTGATGAGAACAAAGTCATTTATTTTGGCTCTGCTGTTTTGTAGACTAAAGTGGGAGACAAGTACTTTTCAGGTCCTGCCATAACTACGGAGAACACTCGTGTGGTCAGCCAGTCGCTTCAGCACTATTTGGAGTCTGCCAGGGTGAGCGGTCATTACATCACCTGCTTATAGGTTTATGTGCTGCACCAATGTTAGGAATATTCAATGTAAGACTATTAGTTAAGGATTTTTTGCATTTTTGAAAGCGATGAACACTTCCCAGAACACCATAGTACTCACACCATCACCTACATTTTTTAAGTCAATGTACCCATTTAGTTTCCCTTTTATAATTTATAATATAATATAACAAATCTTGTTCATTGTTGTGTTCAAATATACGTTTTTAACAATTGCTGTATGTATTGGTTTTGGTTTGTCAGGGAGATCTATTTAAAATCTTGCACAATATCTTGCTGAATGGAGAAACAAGAGAAGCTGCTCTGAGCTATATGGCAGCTCTGGTGAACCGTAATGTGAAGAAGGCTCAGATGCAGGTATGTTACTCAAGTCTTATCAGTCTGATTGAATAACAGGGCTCGACATAAAGGATGGCCCGGGGCCAGCATGGGAGATCCTCGGCCAGTTGAGAGAACCGTCACTTGCCCGTTCGGGCCAGTGCTGTATCATCATGGGAAATTATCATTTGGATGTTTTTAAGAGTTTAAGGCCAATTCAATATTTCAAAGAAGATGCAAAAGAGGACTGTATTCGGTTCTCTCTTGCTGTTTGAGACCGGAATCCCGCATCAGACAATGTGCAAAATACTCAATTGAGTTCTCTTTCAAGTCTTCTTGCTCTAAATCAGACATATCGACACAAAATTATGCCAATATTACCAAGTGTTTGTTTATTAAATTTATCTGTGCTATTGCACATACGTTGATTACTTGATCTTATTTTATTACTTACTGATTAGTTGTCTTCAACAACACTTGAAATTTTGAGTAATAGGCTAATAGCCTATAGCTAATGTATTAAGATCAAATAGCTAAAGAAAAACAATTATTGAATACTTTTTTATGGTGGGGCCAGTGAGACTTTTGTCAGGGCCAGTAAATATAGAAATAATTTGCCTGACCGGGCCAGTAGAAATAATCCGTAGCGTTGAGCCCTGAATAATAACAGATCTATTTTGGTAGTGAAAAAACATGGGTATACAAGCTTTAGAGACTCCTGGGTTTACATTATCTTTGCTGTAGTCACTATATGTTTGTCTGACATACAGAGCATTTTTAGCAATGCTGCAATATTTTTGCACAATAAATGTACATTTTCTCCTCTCTTTAGACCGATGACAAGCTGGTGTCCACAGATGGCTTCATGATGAACTTCCTGTGGGTGCTGCAGCAGCTGAGTATGAAGATCAAGCTGGATACAGTGGATCCCTTTTACATCTTCCACCGCAAGTGTCGTCTGAACGTCACCCCTGAAGAGACCAGGCTCAAATCCACAATGGAGGAGCTGAAGAGTTGGATCACAGAGCTGCGTAAGTGTGGGCCGGAACAGATGAATCACCGTGGTGGGTCAGGGGTGGTGTAGTCTAGTCAAGTTAAAGTTCAACCTTTTAAAAAAGGTTACAGGTTCTATGAACAGATCAGCAAGACTCTTAACCCCAGACTGTTCGATAGAGGGCTTGGATTTATTTTTCTGCTAACTCTTCCAACATTGCTTTCATAAACTACGTTCTTCCTGTTCCCCTGCAGATGGTGACTCATCCAAGTTTTCAGAGCCCAAGTTTCCCACCGAGTGCTTCTTCCTCACTCTACATGCACATCACCTGTCCATCCTGCCGTGCTGCCGACGCTACATTCGTAGACTGAGGGCCATACGAGATCTGAACAGGCATGAATCTTACAAACACGCTTTATTCTTGTTTTCAAAGCACTATCCCTGATCCACACTCACCTCATACCTTATGAACATGCGTAAGCACAAGTGCACTATTTAGAAACAGGCTGTGAAAAAATTGCTTTAAATTGCATCACTGTGTCATTTCAGTGTTACAGAAGTAATCGGGTTGTATAAACGTTTGATACAGCTAAACTAGTGCTTTTATTTGATCTTGCTGGTAATTATTATTCTCTTGAACATAGAGAACATCTTTCATTCATCATGACTGATGTTAGATAGTTTATTGTTATTAGATATGACACGTACTGTTATGCTTTCTAAAAAAGCTTTTAATCTCTCTCCTCCGATGAGATGGGCTAATCCAGATCGGTCATGTACTTTGTGCCGAAGGTGTTTTCTAGGTTATAGCTCCATTGAAGACCAGCTTTAAAGTCACATCTTTGTTTGGCTAAATGTCAAAATAACAGGTTGTGTTTTTTTGTTAGTGTCGTTTGACTGCATTGATTCAGGTCCATCACATTTAAACAGACAGTTTACGTTAATGCACTCAAAATGCCTGTCTAAACATTAGTGACACCTGCTGGTGGTAGGGTTCATAACAATCAAATAATTCAGAAATGTTCCCAGTGATTTATTTTAAGGGGAGACCCTTCATTTATTTTTACATATAAATAAGCAGTGGGCTTTTGACAATGATTTTGGGCAAGTTTCACTGTTTTACTCCATCTACCCTGACAGGTGTTGTTACTACCATATCTACCAGCAAAATAAACTAGCAAACAAATAAATGTATAGTGAGTGCACCTTTAAAGTTGATCAAAGAATACAAAATACAAGATTCAGTGAATGTGTTGTATGTCTTACAGAACGGTTGAGGAGTTGAAGAACAGTGAGAACCAGTGGAAGGATTCCCCGTTGGCTAGTCGTCATCGTGAAATGCTGAAGAGATGTAAAACCCAGCTGAAGGTCTGTGTCGTCCATTTTAAATCAAAATTACAATGATCAAGCGCAAGTGTTTCTCTTGACAGAATACACTTGAACTGGCCTTAGAAAACAAATGTGTCTTTAGCTGATGAAATACTTATAAAATATGTATTTAAAGAATTGCTTTTATATTGACAGAAACTGGTGCGCTCTAAAGCCTGCGCAGACGCAGGGCTCCTGGATGAGAACCTGCTGCGCAGATGTCTGCAGTTCTTCAGTATGGTCATCCAGCTTATCCTGCGCATGGTGGAGCCTGCCTATCCACAGTCAGTTAACCTACTGACATCATCTAAGATACGTACATTTTAAGCTGAGATGACATTCTCTCCTCATATTTTTTTTCAATCACCTCATAGCGTTAGCCTGCCTCTGAACCCAGAGATCCCAAAAAGCTTTGGAGCACTGCCCGAGTTTTACATTGAAGACGTGGCCGAGTTCCTGCTTTTTATCGTGCAGTAAGTCTGAGATCATAATACAGCTCATTTTTATGACATAATTTAATTTTTTTATAAAATTTGACTTTGCTCATTCATGTCGGACAGTAAGAGATTATATAGTTTCTGATTTGTTTCTCAGGTACTTTCCCCAGGTCCTGTATGAGCCATGCACTGAGGACATTGTGACCTTCCTGGTGGTCTTCATTTGCAGTCAGAACTACATAAAGAACCCGTACTTGATTGCCAAGCTGGTGGAGGTGCTCTTTGTCACCAACCCTGCAGTGCAGCCGCGCACCCAGCGGTTCTTCGAGATGATGGAGAACCACCCGCTGTCTGTCAATCAGCTCGTCCCTGCCCTCATGAAGTTCTACACAGGTGAAAGGGGGCGGTTCCTGTTGATCTTCAGGGGGAGGGGCTATAACATATATTGTATATGTATGTACATATATTGTATGCATTTCAAATTTATATTAATGATCAAATGTATTTTCTAGATGTGGAGCACACTGGAGCAACTAGTGAGTTTTATGACAAGTTCACCATCCGCTACCACATCAGCACCATATTTAAAAGCCTGTGGCAAAACATTGGCCATCAAGGGACCTTCCTGGAGGAGTTCAAGTGAGTGGAGATCTAGTGTGAATGGACTGAAACTTCAGCATCTGATATATCTTAGCATCTCCAGCATTTATAGAAAATATATGTTTTTTTAAGTTTGCTAAATCTAATCCAAGAACATCATTGGTGGCACTTTATTTTACAGTACGTGTACCTGTTGTGTACTTACCTTAGAAAGAACTGGGAAGGATAAGGTAACTACATGGTTTAAGTTTAGTTTGTACCTAGTTATTACTCATTTATTATGACTACTGTAATAAGTACACATTATGTACATTGGAAACAGGACTGTAAAATAAAGTGCTACCGCGTGATTTTATGCATGTATTTCATTGATTTGATCAGTACATTTACTTTTATCCTCTTTTTCTTTCTAAAGCTCTGGAAAGCAGTTTGTGCGCTACATCAACATGCTAATCAACGATACAACTTTTCTGCTGGATGAGAGTCTGGAGTCCCTGAAACGCATTCATGAAATCCAGGAGGAGATGAAGAACAAAGAGCAGTGGGACCAGCTGCCCAGGGTCAGCACAACCGGACCTATTATTTAATTGCCATGTCTTTTAAATGCAAAATGTGTAATATATGAGACATATATGAGCATGACCATCAGTGTCGCAAGCAAAAACATGTTTGTTATAAAGAAGAGAGGAGAGCGTATGTTAAGAGATGTGATGGATTGTTTATATTGCATTCTTAAAAATTGTGCCTTGTGTATTATCATTTTGATTGATTTGATCATCCGTAGGACCAGCAGCAAAGCCGTCAATCCCAACTGACTCAGGATGAGCGGGTGTCACGTTCCTACCTGGCTTTAGCCACAGAGACGGTAGACATGTTCCACATCCTCACCAAACAGGTCCAGAAGCCCTTCCTGAGGCCTGTAAGTACAGAACAGACATCAAACCCCATCTCTCAGAATATTGTAATATTCCAGATAGGCTTGAGGACAGATTTTAAAAGCAGGTACAGTGTAGTAAAATGTGATTCATGTAGGTTTGAGTGATGGGTAAAAACATGCACTGCTGCATGCGTGTAAATGAATCTCCTGCGCTCTGCTCTTTGCAGGTATTTATAGTCTTCAGGGAAAATTGAGCTGCTGCCAGGGTCAGAACTTTGAGTTTATTCAGAGGTGTGAGAAAGGACTGTTCTGCTGACACTAATAAGCAAATGCTGTGTCTGTGGTTTCTGTGGGTAAATGTGAACATAAATGAATTGAATTCCTGGAGTGATTTGCGCTGTTGCATTGAACAGGAATTGGGTCCTCGCCTGGCTGCCATGTTGAACTATAACCTTCAGCAGCTGTGTGGGCCTAAATGTCGAGACTTGAAGGTTGAAAACCCCGAAAAATATGGTTTTGAGCCAAAGAAGCTCCTGGATCAGCTCACTGATATTTACCTGCAGCTCGACTGTCCTCGATTTGCTAAAGCCATCGCAGATGACCAGGTATGTAGCCACTTAGCAAGAATAAAGTCTCCAGGGGCTTTGGAGAAAAAAATGTCCCTGAAATGTATAATGTAGGGGTTACATGTATTATTTGGTTAGAAAAGGAAATCCCCATAACCGTTGAAGAAGATAACTTGCGCTTCTACGTACTACCTTGTACTTTTCCTCCTCCACCTTTCTTGATCTTACCTTTTTTTTCCTCGTATTCAGCGATCATACAGCAGGGAGCTCTTTGAGGAGGTCATTTCCAAAATGAGAAAGGCTGGAATAAAATCCACCATCGCTATTGAGAAATTCAAACTCCTGTCAGATAAGGTAGAGGAGATAGTTGCCCGCAATTCACAGTCTGAGATGGATTACAGCGACGCCCCAGATGAGTTTAAGGGTATGTTAAACATTAGTTTGATTTTAAACCAGCCACAAATACGCTAATGTGAACCAACATGTCAAGTTACTGTAGATTTATTAGATTTATTG
This sequence comes from Triplophysa dalaica, assembly GCF_015846415.1. Lineage (NCBI taxonomy): Eukaryota > Metazoa > Chordata > Actinopteri > Cypriniformes > Nemacheilidae > Triplophysa > Triplophysa dalaica. Next base: position 3,385,405 of record NC_079561.1, read on the forward strand.
TGACATATACTTAAATAACAGATCCCCTGATGGACACTCTCATGTCGGACCCCGTGCAACTGCCCTCTGGTAACATCATGGATCGGGCCATCATCCTGAGACACCTTCTGAACTCTCCCACAGATCCGTTCAACAGACAGACTCTCACTGAGAGCATGCTGGAGCCAGGTATCAAACACACACTCTTTACATATGAGATTAAACAAGACACTGTAACTGTGAGCATATGTGTGACCTACGTTTTAGTTGGTAGACTATCTGTTATTTATATTCTTATCCTTTCTGCAGTCCCAGAGCTGAAAGAACGTATCCAGACCTGGATGAGAGAGAAACAGAGTGGCCGTTTTTCTCAGTGAACCAAGCTTACCTTCAGATGAAATGTTTTCACCACGCTGGATGTGAACTGAATCGGACAGGAAATAACACGACATTACCTAAACTGTTTTGCCTCCCTTTGTCCTTTTATCGAGCCCATGCCTGAAAGGCTCACGGTTCTAAATTGAAACATAATAAAGTTTAGACTTTTGAAAGATTTTGATTTTGAATTTGATTTGATTTTTGAGTTCGTATATCTCCGCATACATACCAAGGTGAAGAAGCACACTTTCACACCACACATTAATCAAAATTGGATATATTTAAAACGCTCCGCTTGTGTTGTTTTCTTTGGATGTGTGGATGGTATATGAGAACATTGAGTTATGGGATCCATTTCATGTTTGTGTGATATTTGGAAGGATATTGTTAATCGATACCAGTATTTCCATTTGAAGACTTGTACCACCACAACACATTAGCTGTAGATATACTGTAGTTTTCAGTCCCTCCTTTTAACACGACACTTGGAAAAGAAAAGAGTATTTAAAAAAAGCTCTATATTGTCTTGAATGTAGAACAAATAAAGCAGGTGTTAGTTTGAATTGCGTGAAGGTGGAGCATCAGATGGAGTCCGAATATGTTTTGGAAATGTTTTTTCTCTGCTGAGAAGTATCATGTGTGTTTGTATGGCCTTTGACACAATATCTCAAACATTTTTCTAATTGGACCCTAAAACAGATGATCAAGCGAGAGAATATTAAGCTGTGTTGTAGCATGATTGTCCTACAAATGCCAGTAAACCATGTTTTTTTTTCTCTGTTCACCAACATTTCTTTTGGATTAAAAAGGTTCATCAACTCTTGTTGTCAATATTAACCCCAGCTGTTGGAAATTAAATGTTTTCCAGTGACATTTGAAAAGGTTACAATGTACAGGAGTTTGCTTCCTTTGCTACAAGCTTTTTTGGACCCAGGTCTTTGAACTGTAATAAATGGTAATGCGCACACAATAGCTGTTGCACTTCTTTTCACACTTACTAACTTTCTTTCAGTACTAGTCACACCAATATATTGTATTTACAATTGATTCCTAGTAATGAAGTACCTCTCGTTGCAATACGTTTATTCAAGATTTTTTCTAAATCTAATTCAATATAAACATTTCGTTTTAAGATTATCTTCGTATACAACGTAGTATTATATTATGAGTATTATCACTTTATTATGTATTAGCAAGTTAGCATTAACAATTATTTCCATTAATTTTTCCTCAATTATACGTCCACCTACTCGAACGTGGTCCTGCTAGGCGGCGCCCTTTGGTTTCGTGTTTGACGGTGCCACGCCACAACGTAATGGCACGGATCGTAAGCGACCCTGCAATGTTACGTCACACTCAGCCCGCCTACTTTAGTTGACGCTGTATTCTAATTGGCTACATGACGCATTGCTCATGCACTTATGGAATATTATTGGTCAACCCCGCTGTCGTTCAAGATGTTGACAGGCCAGTTGACGTAATCATTTCAGTAAATCAAGGCATTCATCCATACCCTAAGCCAGCTAGAGGATCGGTCTGACGGTACCACAGCTAGTCTTATAAAATAGATAACAACCGCGAGCTTTCTAAGCGGCGCGAGACCTCCGGCGGAGAATGAAACGCAGCTATAATGGGTGTATTTAACAAAAAGGGAACTATTACGAACTTAGCCGTCAGCCTATTCTGATTTCTTCTTCTTCTTCTTCTTCTGCTGCTGGTGGTAGACGTCATTGGAGAATTCACGTCGTGCAGGATTTCTACGGTGCTCTCCGCGCGTGCACGTATAGAGGTAAATGCAGTCTTTTTAATATCCTGAGTAAATTAATCCTACGATTTATACGTTTTGATTCGAGCTTCCGCTTCGCCTATAGGAATAGATGTTTACAGGAATGTCTTTCTGCACATCCCTAGCATCCTTTACGTAGCCTCGGTGATTAAACTGTTATACTTAATAATAATAATAATTATAATAATAATAATAAACTATTATTTATTTACACGTAACGAATATTAGGAAAACACTATGCGGGTTATGCAAAGGATGTCAGCGAGTTCAGAGGAGGAGACGTCCGATCGGGGAGTCGACACCGTAAGGTCACAATGCAACGTTAACAGCTGACTGGAAATATTTACAAGTTTTGGTTGTATTACTTTCATTTAAATGGTTTGTAAAGCATATTTATTATGAGACGCCGGGTACGTTGTTGTGTAGTGCACTGATGTCATAACCCATGCTAATAAACATCGAAACAGAAAGCGAAGTCCTCACACGATAAATGTTCAGTTGTTTTATTGACATGTGCTTCTAAAGATAGCGGAATGATTTAAGGGAAAAACAAATCTCTTCACATGAAGTAGACATACTTGTGTTTTCTTGGGCGATAGTCAGTCAGATTGTATTTCTTGGGCGTATGCTTAATGCAATGAATGACTACAAGGGCGAGTATGAAAACATTATTTGGGCTATTTTGTGTTTGATTTGTTGTTATTTCTGCTTCACTGAGGAGAACTGACATTTAAAAAGCCAGGGAAGTCGAATTGTAGTTATTTTAATCCCCAATCTGTCGATTAGGTCAAGTTAAATACCCAACGACGCACGCTCATAAGGGTAAATGACACGGTATGACGTTGTTATGTGTCAGTCCATGTATTTTGATATGTCATCACTGTTATGTGTCAGATAGTCAGAGAAATGTGTTAACTGTGAACAGGCCCAGCCCTTCTGCTGCTGCTGCAGGCGAGCGGCAGCCATGTTTATGAGTCCGTGAAGGATCCATCTAACGGCAGCCAGCCATATATCCCATAATACATATCAGTGCTGCTTATTTGCCTGTTGAGAACTAGCTCTTGTGTTAATTAAGAATATTTCTTACTTGCCATTGAGATTTTAGATTACGTTTTGCGTGATGACTGCATGCTTATCTTGGGTGCTTCTGAACCAGCTGTCATTTCGTTTTTTTATAGTTTTTAATCATTTTAGATGTAAATCTAAAGTGCATATCTTACGTTTAGTATCTCAGTTAGGATCAAATAACGTGTGAAGAAGAATATGAATGCATATTTGTAGAATTAATTATATTGAGTACATTTAGTTGATTTTTTAGTGCATCAAAACAATTGTATCTACGCAAATTCTCTAAAACAGTCATACGGTGTCGTTTCTAAATAATGTTATTGTGCGTTCTGATATTTTTGGAGATATCTGTTTTATTTCTCAATAGAGTTGGATGAGCTGTCTCTTGATGTGTAAATCACGCCTGCAAACCGTTTTGTGATATCTTGCATGGTTTTGGCACTTAATGGAAACATTTTGTCTCTCTTTTTAGGATAACTTTCTGTGGGATTGAAACGCAACCGCTTCGACCATGTCTGGCGCCTCTGTGAAAGTGGCTGTCAGAGTTCGGCCCTTCAACTCGAGGGAGATCGGCAAAGAATCAAAATGTATCATACATATGCAAGGAAACTCCACCAGTAAGTACTTTTTAAGTATACCCTTGGCTTCCATACTTTCTTTGGCTCTCTGAAATTTAGGCTGCTCATAAACCGTGACATATCTCCAGACAAGGTATTCCAGGTATACATTGACTTTTGGCTCTGGGTTAAGGAAAACTCAGATGTTCTAGTAGGTTATATTGCAACTTGAGTGACCGTAAATAAAGAATAGATGTCCATATGATAAAAATGTCTTTGTCTGAAATCCCCCTCTTTTGGAAAAATGAGACGACTTGAAGAATTCCTGCCTGAGGGAATGTAGTTGACGTGGTGAACTGGTTTATTGTAAAGATGACTTTGGAGCTCAGGCCTCAAGATCTTTCCTACTGCAGTTGGAGCGAAGAAGAAATCCAGTGGACTGTTTAGCAGATGTTTTGATTGAGGAGATTCGATTGAGGCGTGAGAGCGTAAGACCCACCACATAAAAAAATGTGGAATCTCTTATTGAAATTGTTGAACTGGCAAGGTTCATACTGGAATTGGCACACGTTTGGTGGAGATAATGTTTCCGAAACTGCCATTTCATTCTATACAGATTGCTGAATATGTGATGTGTATATTGGGTCTATCAAGGCAATTTTTTTTAACATGGACGGTGGTTATTATTAAGCAGTGAGTCATTGTACCCACTGAGATGTGATTCATCGAGCTGGTCAACATAGGCCGAGTTGACCACAGATATGATTGTATTCAAAATCTTAAAGCACACTGAAAAGGTATTGTTCATATACAGCACCTTTTAAGTTGGATTGACAACTCATAGGTCGTAAATTATTTTCTATATGGGCCGTAAGGACTGATGTAGGATGGATGTAAATGGAGCATATTAAAGGGATACTTCAGCCAAGATACAAAATTTCCCCATGTTTTATTCCCCCTTCATGGCATCCTAACTGAATATGACTTTCTTCTTAAAGAATAATGCAGTCCGAGTTATAATACTACGTATCCTTTCTCTTATAAGCGGTAGAATGGGAGTGAATTCAGGCAAGTTTCGGATGCTCCAAAAATTGCATCCATCGAAAAAAGTTAAAAAAGTTTGTTAAGAGCAAGGAAACCGTGTCGAGCAGTTCTTTGATCGATGGATGCACTTTTGGGAGCTTCAAAAACTTTCCCCCATTCTACCGCTTGGAAGAAAAAAGATAGGTGGTATTATAACTCAGACTGCATTATTTTTCAAGAAGAAAATCATATTCAGTCAGGATGCCTTGAGGATGAGTAAAACATGGGGAAATGTTGTTTCTTGGCTGAAGTATCCCTTGAGCTTGTGGTTTAGAGGTAAAGGCTTTTTTGTAAAAAAAACCTCATGTGCAGAGTCTCCTGTATGTCATGCGTAGTTTGATTTTTAGAATAAGGTAAACAATGTGGCTCTTCTGTGAAATTAAAGGAACATTCTGTCGTCATTTACTTACCCTCGAGTTGTTCAAAATCTGTATAAACTTTTTTGTTTTGATGAACACAGAGAAAGATATGTAGAAGAACGCTTGTAACCAAACACTTCTTGGCCACCATTGACTACCATATATTTTTTTTGTTCTGTTAAACAAAAAAGAAGATATTTTGCAGAATGTAGGAAAGCAAACAGTTCTGCAGCATCTTTTACCATAGGATCTGGTGCTTTGGTATGGTTTATTTAAAACAAATGATTTATTTTGGTTTGGTTTTATATGTATATATTATGGATAAATGTTATTGTTATCCTGCCTGACGCTTGAAGCTTTTTCATGCATTTTCATCCTGAAGTTAACACATTTTTCACAGTTTTATACACTCTTTTTACTCAAAACAGTTTGTGAAAAGCACAAGTCTACAGGGACCATGCACAAGAGATAGCCAAAGTAGTGGTGCTTTACTGTAAATTTCACAGGAAGTAGAGCTCAGAGACTGCAGTCAAACAGAAGTCTATAGCACACATGCGCAGAGCGTGAACTGAAACCCGAGCATGAGGTTGGCATTTGGCCCACTGATTAGGACACTATTGCAGATGGTATGCTGGGGATGTTATACAGTGGCGATGAACCATCAGGGATTCTCGTGATGAATATACACATGGTACATTGTTAAAGGAACAGGAGAATGACCGTAATGTTTTGTCCTAGAAGAGTTTTCCGTGCTCTTAGATGTGGAAGCCAGGGTGACATTCACTGATCAGAATGCTTAGGCTGCATGTTTAGAAGGATATTTGTCTAGACTGTTTGTTTTTCATTTACAATGATTTGTTCACAGATCAAATGTGTTTGTCAGTTTACTAGGAAGTCTCTCTTTCCATTTTGATGAGTACTGATAGATATAAAGGAAATGCACTTATTTCTTTAACACTAATGTTTTTGAATTAATAGATATTTAGATAAAAAGAAGAAAAAATAATAATTTTTATGTAACTAATATATGAAGGAAATATTTGGCTTGTAAAGACAAAAATCCAAGTTTTGTAACAAGCCTCTGTATCAAAACGTTTCCCAGCATAACCTCAAAGGCTTATACTGAAAAAGCAACATATCTAGGGACCACGCTGGGCGAAATATCGTACGATTCTTATGCTCTCAGACTTGCGGTTAAATGCCGCCACATCCGAAAGCCAGAGCTCTTGCGCAGACACTCCGAATATGGGAAACAGAAGAAGAACAATTAGTTCCAGGAAATGCCTGTGGTCATATTCTATCGATGTTCTTCAAGCCTTTTCAGGTATTTTCATGATGATATTTTGATAGTAATGATGATAGACTAGTGTTGCTTTTTCAAATACACGTTATTAACGACTCAATCTGGTAGCAGTGTTTCCCCTACCATTATATAAGGGGGGCGCCCCGCCCTCCTAATGGCTCGCCCCGCCACCCTTGGACGTCAAGTAAATTTGATTTGATTTTCTTTATAGCGCCAGATTAAATTTGTTATTTTATTAAACAAACTAAATAACCCTTAAGTAATATGTTATTTATCTTATTTCCACGATGGCATGTCTTTTCTGTCTGTGTTTGCGCGTTTACAATTATCCCAATGAGTGCGCACACGCGCTCACTCACACACAAACAAACATTAGCGGACAGAGAGCGCGTGGCGGGAAATATGTCGCTTCAATCAGATGAAAACCGCAGTACTTCCTTCCTACTGATTACAGAAGGAGAGCTGTGAGTAAAACATTGCATTGATTTTTGACATGTATAATTGGCGTGAATCGCAATATATATCGCCCAAACTTTGGTGCTTTTCCACTGCATAGTACTGCACGGTACGACGCGGTACAGCTCATTTTGGAGGGGTTTCCACTTGGTGCAGTTAGTAGTACATGAAACGTTTTGTTTAGTACCTCGATTGTGGTTGCAAGCGTACTGTACTGATACCAAAATGTGACGCGTTTACACGCAGATCAATGATTGGGCAGAGAGAATCATTACCAGCGTCATTGCATTTGCAACACATGAATAGGCGTCTTAATACGTAATATTGGCATTTCGTTATATGCTTTGTGACAGTAAAAAAGAGATTGAGACCCTAAACGCAATGCTAAATGGTACATTAGCTCACCCATGTGCGCCCTTGAGCAAACCAAATGATCGCTGTCTGATCTTTGCTTTAAGATTTCCCAAACTCTCTGGTATTTTTAGCAGTAACATTATAATGTTTTGCTGCCATCGAAATGCTCCATAACTCCTGTGTTGTGCGTGTGTTTGTCGCGTTCACAATGCTACAGCAGTGGAGGTGACACAACTATGGCGATAAGTTTATAATCCTCTCCCGCTTTGAAGCAAACTGAGCCGAAGTGGAATGACCTGTACCGAGCCGTTGTACTAAACCTGACGGTACCATGCAGTGGAACAGTGCCTATGGATGGGTTATTTTATCTTGGGTTCTTTTAACACCCTTAACGCCCTAGCAACAGAAAGCATCGAAAGCATGCTTGACCATTGCTTTGAAAAAGTACAAATGTTATTGCCTCATCTGATGATAATCATTTTATATGTGCTATGTGTAAATGTTAAAGCGATAGTTCACCCCTTATACGGTTCACACTTTTGTCATATCAAACCTGTATGAGTTTCTTTCTTCCACAAAACACAAAAGAAGATATTTTGAATAATGTTGATAGCCGAATATCACCGATACCCATTCACTTCTATTGTATGGAAACAAAACCAATGCAAGGGAATTGGTGCCAGTCAACAACATTCTTTGAACTACCTTTTTTTTTTACGCAGAAAACAAAGCTGTCAAACAGGTTTGAAATGACAAGTGGGTTAGTAAATCATAACATAACTTTCATTTTTGGGTGAACTATCCTTTTAAGTCTTGCGTTGTATGAAGATTTAAGTTAACTTGTAATGACCCTTTCTCTCTTTTGAGAGATCTGCGCTTCTTGCCTCATTCGCAGCCCAGTGAATCCAGTGTTATTGTGACCTTTTCATTTATGAAGAAATAGTGTTGAGGGAATTTAAATTCATTTCTCCCTTGCTCTCTCTCTCTCCCCGTCTGAAGCAATAGCGTCGTGAATAAATATTAGCAAGAACTATTGAGTGGCTGGGAATGTTTGAAAGCTCTGTTGGTTACAATGACAGGATGGCAGATCGTGGGTATTTGTGACCATAATGAGCAGATTCTGCGGGCAATGAATGATATCTTTTTTGGTTCTTATTTTGCATAACACAGCCCAAACTATTTGTGTTATGTACATGAAGGCCACTTTAAAATAGGTGACCTAGAGAACAATAAAACAAACAAAATTGTTGATGTCTGCTGAAACATGGCTATATATCGAGATGGGGTTATTTGACTTGGGCCAACTACACCGGCAAAATACCCAGAACAACTCCGCAACAGCATAGCAATGCCTTGACAACCGCATAAAACACCCTTGGATTGCGTTTCCTTCTGAAAATGTTAGATTATTCCTATTTTTTTATATTATTCATACACCTGACTGCATGTAGTTGCAGTAGGTTTATAAAACAGTCTCTCAGCTAATGCTAGTCTGACCTTATTTGAGACTGTTCTAGCACCACCGTGCTCAGTACATGGAGTGATCCTGACAGCAGACCCTTGGGGATGGCCGGTACAGGCAGGGGGAGGAGTTGTCTGTTAAAGCTTTCCACTCTGAAACCGAGACAGAAGTGCATTATCGATTGCCAGCAAGCGAGAGAGGGAGGCGATAAGAATTCATAGGATTTTCACACTAGGAAGGTCATCTAGCTTTAAGTGCACACAGAAAAATTGACCTGATTTGGAATGTAATCCTGTGAGCTCGCTGAGGTCGGCATGCTACAGCCGTAATCTCGGTGACCCTTGCAGGTGCGCGGTCGTCAACTCAAAGTGTCATCTCTCACCATGCAGATCTACACCTGTCGCTGTAGTCTGCAGATGGATAGTCCCGCCCCCAAACACATGTCATTGGTTGAGCTAGCTGGTCAAACAAACAAAGCATCAGTCATTCAATTTTTGAGCAATCTCGGCATGAACTACTACTGGTAGTTCCTCACAGTTCTGTCTCTTCTGTAACGCTTCATTTCTTTCCTGTCAGCTGCTTGAATGTTCCTGGTTAGCTTCCTTTTTTGGTACCTCTTGGTGTGTGACGCTTGCAACAGAAAATGTTAGATGTAGAACAGCTGTTGCGAACTATCACCCGTGCACCTCAGACTTTAACCATCTGCCATGTAGATGGCTGTTGTCCTAGAGCCCTGTGTTTGATTTATCAATCAACAACTCAAAGTCTTCAACGTCAGCTGTGTCTTACAATCTAAACAGCCATGCTGTCTACTTCCTTCGCTGTCTACACAGCATCTTAATTCACAAGGACCTTTACATGCATTATTGCTACATGCTATTGACAAATGCGTCACATTAGGGCTGTAGCGCGTCGGCGTCATATTTTTGCGTCGACGCTTCGCAGCAGGTCGCCACACACATGTGGGAGACCAAAACATGGGTATGGGAATACTTCAAAATTAGTCCCAAACGTAAAGGTGTCGTTATTTGCGCTCTTTGCCAAATGGAGTTGGCATACCACGCCAGCACAACAGCAATGTTGGAGCATCTGAAACAGAAGCACCCCATTGTCACTCCTGAAGGAGACAATAACAAGTAGGTACTAACATTGGCTAAATTAATTACATGTTTGTGTAGTGTAGCTTGAGCTCTGCGCACTTCGGTGGTGCTAGCTAACTATCTTTTTGTTACAATCTTTTTTGTAACTATCATGCTAGGTAGCTACTGTCGCCTAGACCGCTGTGTTTAGCTAACGTTAGTTATCATCTAATGTTGGCTTGAATGGAAGCTAGCTTACGGCTGCAGAACACCGCTAGCTATAGTAGCTAACATTAGCTACTAACCTAGCACGAACAAACTGCACTGAGAGCTAAGATACGTTGGTTCATTGGTTAGCCTAGCACCACCAAATTGCACAGCTGCTAGATAGCCACGTTAGCATTCGAATAAAATAATCATAGCATAGCACTACAATAAGGTTAAGCGTAGATTTAAAATACTACACAGTCATAGCTGTTGTTGTAATATGCATTGCTTTCGTGTTTTCTAGGACAAAGCAAAGAACCTTGGCGTCCTGTCCTGAGAAAGAGATGCAATGGACGTAAAATATACGCAAAAACAGGAATTTAGATTGTGTTAAACACTGCAGTGTTTTTAATTTTTGCACTACAACTTTAGATTTTTCTTGAACAAGAAAGTTATGCCGGTACTGTAAAGAATAAACATTTCATTTTGTATAACAGTTAAATAATTGTGTTTATTTTATTTTGTGTATAGAAGAATATTTTTTGCTGTGCATAACTGTTGTTTAATAAAGTATATTATTAAGATTTTTTTGGTATTCATTTGAGATACATTATGGTTTTTACTAATCGAGCAACAGAAAAATAAGCGTTAGATTGATTGTCCGATTAGTCGTATGATTAGTCGACTAATCGATAAAATAATCGTTAGATTATTCTTTCATAAATTATCGTTTACCCTCAGCCCTACGTCACACTAGAAACTCTGTAAAAGGATGAACTCTAAATAAGTGTCCATTTAGGCTCTAAACAAACATGGTAACACATACTACAAATGCATATTTAACACAGTTACTTTGCTTTTTATGTACTGCCAACAGTTGGTTTATGGGGCATAAACACACAGCCATGAAAAAAGTTGAGCGAGCATTTCAGTTTTTATTGATATTTTAGTTTGTATATCTTTGTCACTACTAAAGGTTGATTTTGTTGAAATTCAACAAACTGGATTGCCACAATACATCTACAAATGCTTCATACATGAAAATTAGCAATTTCTTTCTGAGACTTTATTTGACTTCACATAAAATTGTTAAAACGTGTCAAAACATTATTGACTGTTAATCCTAGCTGTGCGTTCTAGGAAAATTGATTTGCTTTCTCCTAGGAACCGGGCATTTGACACTCAACAAATTTTGTATCCAGGGTTGTGCCATTACAGCAGCTCTTGTATTTGCGTACCTTTTTTGCAACGTAATTCTTTCGAAGATATAGTAAACTTCATCTTAGACAATGTGAAACCAATTTTGTCTCTTCCGTTTAAGTTTCTTTCCCAACTGTTACAATAGTCCATATTTACAGCATCTAATTCAGATTTATTTAGTAAGATGCTTGTCAGAGGTGAACCACACTCATGTCACAGATACCAGTACTGTGACCTGATTCGCAGAGATATTGCTCCCAGCTTGTATTCGTTAGAAACTCTCTGAAGCACAGAAAGTTTTTGATTTACTGCGGGCCAAAAATAAAACCTCACTTATAGCATGTGAAAGGAAAGTTACCAGGGGAAAGTCTCATGTGTGATACTGAGGTTTAGGCTCTCTGAGCAGCTGCAGAAACTACAGCATCTGGATACCTAAAAGAATGGCAAGCATACACTATCTGAAGTGATTTTATAAAGGTAGAGGAAATGGGAACTGACATGAGTTTAGTTTATTTCTAATGTATTTCCATTTCTGAAGTACGTTGGTGTGCTTTTAATCCGTTTAAAAAAACTTAAATAACCTTGATACGGAGTTTCCATCAAAATAACCTTGTCATTTTATTTTAGCCACTGATGTAATAAAAAATGACTCCATGATAGGATTGTGAATTTTGAATATAGGCGTCCAAATTAATTGTTTTACAGTTTTTGATTCACAGTAATAATGGTAGCTATGGTATTTTGACTAAAATTATAGAGGGTATGCATTGTCGTCACTTTCCCACATGAACACGCCCCCTTGAGACATGTTCCCTTGAGTGGAAAAACTGGCAGCAAAATGACTGCTTTCAATAGGAGAAACAAAGAAACCGGGACTAGAACACACAAATAGTTGCTGAACTTAAAAGCAGTTGGACTTGACCGTGATCCTTACGACTTGCAAAGGAACCAGGTGTCCTTGGACACTGATATATTCCGATGAATTGCGTTTCCTGATATTGAAGCAGCCATTCTGAGTGTTTTGCCACTCAAGGTGTTCATGTGGGAAAGTGATGCCACGTGCATACCCTCTATAACTATCGCTGATCCTTGAAAAGGTGATTCTTGAACGTTCTTTAACACAAGTGCTGATATCTTGTCATTCAAAGATATATTTACACTGAGGACATTTCCTTGTGTACATCTAAACTGGTTTTACATTATTGTCTGTAGAGCTGTGTTTGCCGCACATGTCTGCTCTTTAATTACCCGTAGAGTGGCTGTGTGTTGATCTCACGGTGGCTGGGAGATCTTTTGCATGAGTAGAGGAGAGATGAGATGAGCCGGGAGGGGAGGGTGGTACAGGGGGGATATGCAGCAGTGATGCTGAGAACAGCCTCTGTCACATGTGTGAGAGCGTGAGGAGGCATTATAGGACTTAATTCCTTTCCTCTTTCTGTTAAAGGCACAAAGTTGCGCTCCATTCATGACACATGACTGATGAGTCATGTTGTTTTAACTCCTCCCTTTGGTGACAATGGATGTCCTCTCGCTCGGGATTAATTTAGCTATTGGGATGAGCTGAGATCCTGTACAATTCCTGGATTACATTTACGCAATGATGTTGAATGCGATGAATACATTTTTTACAGTTCTGCTGTATCGGTTCTTAATGTTCTTACAGTTAAAAGTGTATGATTCTTGAAAGATGAGCAGCAATGCTTACTTTATAAATAATGAATCAAGAGTTATAATTTTATGAGGCTTCTCAGAATTTTTGCGTGATGCTTGTAATTTCTTTCAATGCTTCAATATTAAGTAATGTATTAAGTATCAATTTAATTGATAATTAGAGACGCCTGTAAGTCATTTAAGCATCCTCATATAACAAAACTTGTATTGAAGCTCCTTTTGGTGCTGCCAGTTGGGCGGAAATTGCACACCGTACATTTCATTAAGAATGCACAATTAAAGCTGATAAGGAACAGCTAGATGGCAGTGATGTTCATCACATTTACCTTGTGTGATTGTGTGTCGTCTTATTAATAAATTATTAATTTATGCTTATTTGTCACCTTAGGGTTTTTGGAACCAATTGCTTGTTTTTCTTCTGATTTATCTTTCTTATTTGTCCTTTCTTAAATTAAAGTCCTAGTAAATTAAAAAATCACAATGCCTATTTATTCATGAAATAATGCACTGTTTATTGTAAATCGTTTATCAATGTGTCTCATTTTCTTTTTAAAAATCATGTGCCCTCATAATCTCATAATAAGAGAATGGATTTACTTCCTGTAATGACTATCCATCTTAAATGACGCATGTTAGGCGGCTAGGGAGGAGCATCCGTTAACTCCTCCCCTTCAACTGTCAGTCTGCTGCCAGTTCCATTTCAAAATGCAACGGCTGTTTATATACGTCCAATCAAATCGCAGAGAAAGACGAAAGCCACGCCCACTATTGTTCTCATTAAAATTTTGCTGAACTCGGAAATGCGTCAAAATACCGACGTAAAAAAGATCGCAACATCCTGTTCACAGGGAGTTTAAAAATGTTCCAGAACCTTCCCACCTAGATGACAACCCACAAGGTTGATCATTCACTTTTGAGGTTTCGTCATTGTAGACGGTTGACAACAGCCTATGTAGTCAGATCACAGGTTTTCGGAACAGTAGTCTCTGTGTCTTTTGTGCATTATTCTTTTCTCTTATTTTCTTCTTAACCCTCAATCTCTCCCTCTCTCCAGCACTGAATGTAAGAGTGGCAGCAGATAAAGCTTGGCAGTCCAAGCACGGCTGGTCATTGCCACTACTCTTATTCATTCTGTATTATTCATGGGAATGAAAGGCAGATTTTAGACGGCAAAACATTCTCTCTGTTCTGTCCAGCAGTGCTTGGTCTGGTGTACCTGTGGTTTGGAGATCACAGCTAACCCGACTACTGTAGCATTGTATAGCATACTAGTAGTTAAGCTGTAGGAAGAATGTGGTGCTAAGGACAGCAAGGGGTTGATGTACAGGGAGCATGGGAGCATCTTTCCTCAGTGGTAGCAGTAACCCATGGTTAGACAGATTTCTTTCCTTAGCCAGTTGATTTTCGCTCCAGTGAAGCTCTCAAATCAGAAATGACAACATCTAATGGCATTGTATATAGTGTGTGGGAGGGTAAACAGCCCTTTTAAAGTTCTCTATGTCTTGAGTCTTTAGTGGGTGGAGTCTAATGGTCTCTCATCTCAAACTAGGCCAATGACATGGAGTCACAAAGAAATGAACCGATTCCAGAACTAATGAACAAATATTTTTTCTTTCATCCCGTTAGTATTGTACGTTTTTTGCCACGTTTGATTTGATTTCTTTAGTATGCGTTATGCTAAATTCTATAGTATAATTCCCTGTATACGCGTACGTAAGGGACAGCCTACGGTGTGCGCCATGGCAATTTAGTTATTAGAATGTTACGTGCAGGATATTGTTACCTTTAGTACGCGCAGGTCGCGCATTCCATTTCTTGCAGTAATTATCTTAACCACCTGGTGGGATCCGTGTCCTGGGAGCATCGTTTCAAGGTAGTAGAAGGAAACCTGACCCCTGTAGGCCTGGAGAGGTATTGCAAAATGTTGTAATAAGCATGCGTTAGGTTGTACACGTACCCTCGCGTATCACGGTCACTAGGGTGTTGATTCAATTCTGCAAAAGAGTATTTTAATAATGTAAATAATGTTTTACAAGTGTAATTAAGTGGGCTATTAGAAGTATTTTAGATAAATACACCTTTTATACGTTTTATGGAGTATTTATATGCTGTAAAAACCATTGTCTTTAGTCTTGATCCGTGTGGAAAAACTGTCTGGGTTCGACCCCAGAAACACACGTATCGAACAGATGTTAAGGATAAGAGCGTCTGCTAAATGTGTAAATGTAAATTAAAATAGTTTAATGGCCTTCTGGAAATTACCCTTTCCATTGGCACGGATTGTGATTTATAAGGAGTGGAAGAAGTTGGCTTGTCACGGTTGAAATTGAAGAGGTGACAGAAGCTTTCTGTCATTTTATGTATCTGTTTCTATACACGCACTCACTTGCACTCAAACACACTGGCAGAAAGTATGTTGAGGACTGATGCTGTTTCTCTTTGATGCCGTTGCCCGCCCCTCAGTTTCATATTCCTCATGTTAGGTCTTTTTTCAATGCGTGGCCCCCAAGAGATGCTCAGGGTCCTTTTACAGCTGACTTCTGTATGCTGTTGACATTGGGTCTGCTTTGATGATTTAAAATAAAAACTCTTCAAAATGGCACAAATTGTTAATAATCAAACATTTACAGAAGCAACTTTTCTGCATTCTCAGCATTCTTGAACACGCTAATTGCACGTGCACGTGTGTATCTAGCGCATGTCCGATGACCGCTCTCTGAGTGTAGTGTTTCAAAAAGGTCTGAGTTCAGAAATCTGCCCATTCCTTCCTTTCGTTGAGAAGCTGTCAGTATGTGAGGTAGTTTTGGCCATCTGGTGCTACAGAAATAGATGGGGCACTCCGGATCTCTACTTGGCAGATGGGCAGAGCTTTGATTTTCTACTGATTTCTTCCTCTCTAATCTCTCATATATCCAGTGTTGGATGTTCATAGTCACTCACATCTGGTCTTTATTTGTCCACCACTTTTTCTTCTTTGGTCAAATGTGATGAAATGAAATAAATCAGACCAGACACTGTGAAATCAGACTGAAGAAGTCATGCTTGTTTTTACAGGGGTAAATAACCATAATTTGAACCCTGTGAACTTTATTTCTTTATGTCTTGTTTATATACTACCAGACAATTGTTTAGACACATTTACTCATTGTTTATTCTTAAATGGAATGGAAGTCTAAACTCTTAATGGAATAGTTCACCCAAAAATTATAATTCTGTCATTATTTACTTACCCTCTTGTCTTCTGCATAACACAAAAGAATATGACTCATAAACTTCTATATGGACATAAAACGTCAATGGGTACTGCCGTAATGAAAAAAAGGTCATACAGGTTTGAAATGACAAGATGGTAAGAAAACGATGACAGAATTCACATTTTAAACTTTTGCCTAGATTGCAGTTGTGCATATTCCCAAAAACTTCATTTGAGAATTTCTTATGTTTTTAAATTATTTTCATTGAATGTGCCGGTCATTTGTTGGCTGCTATTCCTCTAACCAACTCATTTTAGAAAAATAATGTTGAAAAAAAAAGTAAAACTGTCAAATAAAGCGTTAAACAAATTCCTACATGTTATCCTTTGCTGTCCAAACTTGTGTATCTAACAGATTTTTGCAGTGCTTTTCTAGTACTTAAACAATTGGAAATGTATGAGAGGCTTTTCAAGAGGCATTTTGTTCGAAATAAGGCTGCAGACCTCCATACAAACTTATCAAAACAGATGATGTAATGTGTTGTACAGTGTCTGCGGTGCTCAAACCTGCAGCATTGTTCTTTAGCCTTCCTGTTTTCGTTCTCCTCCACCAGGCCACATAAACTGCATGCTGAGGCTAAACTAAGATTTCTTAGTGTGATGGAGATTATTCAAACACAATATTTTTCGCAATGCCCTTCAGAAACCGTCCCATAGTATCTCTTCATGAGAAGATGACCTGAATGCATACGCCGTGTCTTTAGTTGTCCCCTGCTCCATGCCCTTCTCGGATGGTAGGGGGTTATGGATGGCAAATGTTATTGTTATGATATCACACTGTATGTGCTTTATGAGGAAGCTCGTAATGAAATGATCACGACAGGAATTGTGGTCATCATGCTAATATGCTAATGTGGACCGTTTTGGCCGTGTTTCAATATGAGCTGGGAATGGAAAGCGCATACTTCTAGTATGTATGTAAAAAGTCTAATTACAGGAAACTTAGTCATAAAACTTTCACATGCTTGTATTATTTCTTAATAAATGTGTAAATAGGCCTTTGACGGTATATATTGCAATTCGCATTAATAATACCTGTGTAAGTCGATTCGGAAATCGCAAACTCTTCGATTCCGTGTTTTATGCACAGATCTTCCGTGAACTACGGCTCTTTGATCAGTAGAAAGTGCGGCTCGATCTAAAATCACTACGAGATGGAGTCGTTTGTATGTGCAGCCTCTGCTCTACGAGCCTCTACAGGCTGACGGATGTAAGTGTAGATCATTCCAGATGGGAACACGGCACGCTTTAGGCTTTAGGCTTCCCTCTTTAAGATCTGACAAGACAGAGCTATCTTCACAAATGCCACTGCCAACATAAATCTTAGCAGGTGGAATTGGTTTTACGGGCAATGTGCTGGCCCTGCAATGCCTTAAGGAAAATCTGACATTGGATATTTTAAAATGTTAGAAAATAAACTGATACAGTATATTCCACAGTTGCATGACTGCAATATGGTTTCGTGTTTGTCTTAAGCAAAAACGATTTGTTTTTCTCCTGATTGTGAACCGTTGATATTGATTTGCCTGTGGAGTGAAGTCCCATGAGATCCTCTGTAAAGACACGCATATTCCACTACATTAGACTAGCCATGACTGTTATTCTCAAGTCATCCGACGCTATACGCTATATGAAATAAGCTCAGGTTCATCATCACCACCTGTAACTTGATTCGCTTTGAACAGGCGGTGGGGTTTTTCGTACTTTCCCCTATGCTGTGTATGTACAGCTGGTGTCCGCTCATTTAAAATCCCCCTGACTAAATTTCCTGCAGTTATGAAACTCATTAGTTGTGCATCTGAACATATTACCCGTGTGTGTCCATGCCAACTTCTTCCGCCCTGTTGTGGGTATGTCAGTTGACTCCAATACTAAAAGGAATATCTTGGAATCCAACCATGTCCAATGAGAATAGCTGTTCATTAATCAGATGATCTAAATTTGAGAGGTTTTAGGATTGGGGTCGGGACATTGTCTGGGAGAACTGAATTGCATGTTTAGTTTTACATTAGAATAATGGCAGCCTCTTCATTTGATGATGGGTTAAGGGCTGCTTTATCTTGCCTGAACGTAATTGGTAAAAAAGAGGTTGTTTGAGAGGTTATTGAACACTTGAGCCCACTTTATAGCACATCATAGCCACATTTCAATATCGACCTGCTTTGTTGGTCTGGTAATGTTCTGTATTTATGGTAGATGCACCTAAAATGATTTATTTAGGCTGAAGGCCTGTTCACACCAATGATACCTTTAAAAAGTTCCCCCCACCTTAGTTTACTCTTCACATGAATTCAACTTCACAGGACTTACTGCCTTTTTAATAAATGACTTCAAATTAAAGACACAAGATTTGTAAGTTTAGTCCTTTTTAAGGGGTTTTCATGCATGAATGTGACCATTTAATCAGTTTAATGGCATTACAGTGTACACTTAAAGTGGATTTATGTTTCAAGTTCTGCAATAAAAGTATAGCACATGTTCTGTGCGCTAAAGAAATTGTCGAACACAAACGACAGCACCTGCACTGTTCAATGTGGTGGTTGTCATAGCAGCATGTTTTACTTTTGCTATGGTCTGTGAGAGCGAGGCGTCACAAGATTTCTATGATAAAAATGAAAAATGGGATTATATGAAGTGAGTGAGTTTCCATGTTGCGTTTGAAACAGGATGGGAATACATGCGCTGAGTATGCTGCACGCGTCCCCTGCGTCCTTTTCTTCAACCACACTGACTTCAATCAGATTTATCTCGATAGGCAAAGTGTGAATGATGAATCAAATGCGTGGATACGGTTCTCTTTAGGAGTAAATATCTCTATTTACTGTTTACATTGTAAACATCAGAATGAACCTGCCGGCCTCTGATAAGAGAGAGACATGTGGCTCAATGATGCAGTGACAGGTGTGAGTAAGTGACGCATGTTTGTGAGTATGTGTATGTGAGCGAGGCCAGACTTATGTTGCTCTTCCCGTCTCATCAGCGTTCTAAT
Organism: Triplophysa dalaica; assembly: GCF_015846415.1. Taxonomy (NCBI): domain Eukaryota; kingdom Metazoa; phylum Chordata; class Actinopteri; order Cypriniformes; family Nemacheilidae; genus Triplophysa; species Triplophysa dalaica. The sequence goes on from NC_079561.1 coordinate 3,404,589, forward strand.
ATGTCTGATGAACACGGTGCATGGTAGGAGAGGCATTTATAGTCCCTCTGTGTATTTTGTTCCAGGAATGAGGGGCCGAGGTACCGTGGTAATGTAAATCCCCATGTGTTTTACCCACTGCTCCAGTTTCCAGTCGGTCTTAGGTCAGAGGTGTAATCACTCTTTATTTAGCTTCTCTTTCTCCTGAATGACCCAGGCCTGTCCTCCGTCACATGGATCTTGTGAGGACTTAGGGTACGAGAAGAGGACCTGCTCACCGAGCTGTGACTGTGTAGCTTGCTTAACAGATCTCTGAGAAAGAAACTCTTTAGTAATGCTTTTAAGATTCCATCTGTGGATGGATTTGTCTTTCTGCGGTAACGGAATATTCCGTCATACTCCCCAACGCCGTGCTAGGGTATTGTAAACTTCCAAAATAGTTGTGTACAATCACATTTGAAGTTATTTGATGTTTGTTACGTGCCTGATGTTAAAAAGGGATGATACCGTAACATTTATGTGAGACAACTGTCACCAGGTGTGGTGCAGATCAAAAAGGACACCGAACAGAGGTATTAGAGTCAAAAGTTTTTACTTTCGTCGCGTTGAGGAAATACACATAATTACATAAACAGATATACATAGGATAAAACAAGAAAAGAGTGCCGCACAAATTAAAGAAAGAAACAAAATAAAACAATCCTTATACTAACCTCTAAACTTGCTAACAAAAGAAATATGGAAATGAAACCGAAGTCTTCAGCGTATACGACGCCCCAAATAAACTAATATAATCTACAAACAAAAATACATGGGTGGCGTCACACTCTCAAACCTAAACTAACAAAGTATAATCTAACATGATGCACTGACCTGCATCCTCCAAGAATTCGATGGAAATGGATTGTCAAACAATATATCTATAAATAGAGCAAAATACATACACAACGCATGACTAAGTACGTGAAGAATCAGATCGAATGGTGTCGACCACAAACAGCTGACCGCGTCGGTGCACACGGTACGCTGGCGTGGCGCACACACACACAATCACCTCGCGTCCTTAAATACTGCCGGAACGCAAGCCGATTGGCAGGACCTCATGACGTCAGTATGATGATTGGCAATCGAGTCAGCCAATAGAAACCAACCTATAACTGGAGCTGGAAGAGACACAGAAAGACAGGAGAGCGAGAAACAATACCATGTACATAAAACACACACGGAACGTAACAATGTTCTTTAATATTCTTTTTAGCGTGAGGCCTTGTGAATACTACACTCAAAAAAATAATATGTTGTACTAACTTAACTTTTTTATGTCAACTGGTTGCACGTAACTGGATTACATTGAAATTAAATAAAAAAAATTATTTCAGTAAATGTAAGTTAATTGCTTAAGGTAAAAGCAATGTTGTTTAGTTGAATCAATTTAACAGGCTTTGTTTTGTTTTAAACTATTGAGTTAATTAACTTCAGTTATCCTAAAATTTATATTTTTACGTTCAACCAAAATAAATTCTACAGTTTCATTCAGTTCCTGTTTATTCAATGAATTCATTCAATAATTTCAATAACTTTTACAACATTTTCCAACAAGAATAACTTGTGTAATCTCTAAAGACTACCTTTACTTTTCAATATCAAAGGCATGTACATTAATTTTTTTTTCCAACAAGAATAACTTGTACAAACTCTGTAATCTCTAAAGACTGCCAACCTAATCAAAGGCAACACTTTTCTGAACAAGGGTAACCACCAAACTCAAAAATATAACTAACTCTTTAAAACTTTTAAGATAAATGAACATTAAACACTAACAAGTGTTTATTTTTACTGAAAAATGCATAATATAAAACACTTATTTAAGAAAATAACTCTCAAAATGCAGTGTACGCAAAGCATGCTGGGAAATATAAGTCCTCTGCCCTATTATAACTATTTTATGTTAACAAAACACAACTCCTTTATGTTGTCCCAACATGAATGGATTCAGTTATATGACTAAACATAAAACAATCATGTTGTAACCATATTTCCAAAAGTTGTGTTGATTTAACTTAAGCAAGTCAAGTAATTTGAACAGGCAGCAAAAATATTTTTTTGAGTGTAGTGTACTCCTCGTGATCAAAATGAACCTTTCACAGATATCATGTTCTTTCTCTTTTAGGAAAAGGTATTGATGATACATTCTGCACACAGTTTCAAGCAAATGCAATTTAATCGACTCGAATGGAACGAATTGATAATACCGACCTGAACGCCATTGTTTGCTGATGAGGTTCAATGCAGAATGCAGTTAAAACATTGAAAGCATTGCAAATGTATTGTAAATATTGCCTAGTTTCACTCTCAATAATTGACTTATATCTTGCAGAGAGAAGGAAAGCAATGCCCAGCACTTCCCTCACATATGCACTGAATTATGGATGAATACTGTGAGATAGGCCAGTGTCCCATAGGTGCTACAGAGAGCTTTACTCTTTGCAGGGTGCTCAAGAGCCACTGTAGAGATTGCTTAATTAAACTGTTGACTTTCAATACATAATTCACACACCCTTCTCTTTTCCATCTATCTTTGAAGTTGAAACATTTCGAAATTCCTGGGCTGCTCAATCACTTCTGTTAAAGTGGGACCAGGCACGGCTAACGCGTCTTGTTACGGTTTTGTTTGTATCGTTGCTAGGACATGAGCATGCACATCCCATTTGTCAGTCTCCCTTTCTTTTTTTTCCGCCCACCCAGCCAACTGACCTCGCCACCTCGCGATCTGGCGGTGGAATGCGTTTGTCTGGATCGGATCAGGGCCTGAACACGCTATTGTGAATCCGATTCCACATTAGCCCAGAGGACTGCTGCAGCAGCTGGGTTTCGGATCCCTATAAATATCCTACAGTAGATTCCTGCGGTCCCACAGCTTTATGGGCAGCTTGCTCCCGAGCTTAACGTTATGCCAGAGATGAATGTTTGGGACACGCCAAATACCAGAGAAGCCTTTAAATTCTTGTTTATTGAGACTGCAGGAATATGTAGCAACCTGCAGAGAGAGGGACGGACAGTATGCTTGGTGTCTCAGAATGTTTGTGTAAATACTTTATTATGATTGACAGTCAGAGGAGGAAACATATGAAGAGTTTTGTTTCAAAATAAGATAACATAATCAAAAATCATGTTTTATTGTGTTAATTAGCTGTATTTTTAGTTATTATGGTTTGAATTAAAACAAATAAACCACAGTTTGATTGAAATGAAATTGAATGCACAATATTATCTCATTTTGGAACCAATCTCGTCATATTTCCACAAACAGAAAGAGTGGTTTTGCAAAACAGAGAAAATGACGATAGTCGCATGAAACCTGATGTCCAATGAGAAAACATGTTTGTGTCTCAAATGTTGTACACATTTTTAGTGTTAAGGTCAACCAGTATTTGTCATCACGGATTGGAGTTGTTGGTTTATCTAGATTTATTTGTTGAATGTTTGTTCGTTGTCTTATTTAGAAGACATGAGAATATTGGTGAATGTTACAGATTATGAGTCTTCTTTATTAGAGTATTTATTTATACAACACTTGAATTCAGACGCTAGGTTAAACAGGGCTTGGATATCTTATGAGTGATGGTCTAAATAATTCTAAGTGACTTAATGCTGTTGTTATGTTTAAAATCACAGCAGAGTGGGGCTGTTCAATGATTAATCGCGATTAATCACATTGAGAATAAAAGTTGACACAATATATGTTTTTCCACTCTGAATATTATTTTTGTATTTATTAACACATACAGATACTGTACATGTATATAATTAAGAAACATATACAAATTGTTAATATTTGTATATAATTTAGGTTATTAAAATATATTAATATATAAATGCAAATATTTCCTACATGTATACCTACATGTATGTGTACGTGTAGCCTATGTGTTAATAAATACAAACTAAATATGCACAGTGCACAACTTTTAACCGTTAAACACAAACTTTAATTCTGGATGCAATTAATTGCGATTAATCGTTGAACACCCCTAGAAATCCACAGTTTGTTTAATCTATTCTGCTGTTCTTCCACACTTTCTTTTCCAGCTATTTCGAACCCCAAGAACCCAAAAGAAGCACCTAAATCCTTCAGCTTTGACTATTCTTACTGGTCTCATACCTCGGTAAGTCCTCCAATTCTCTCCATATATTTCTCTCTTTCTGCTGAGCTGGCCCTGTGCACAATAAATGTGCTTGTGCTCAGATTTTCAGATGTGATTAATCATCCTCCCAAGATTAAACCCGTATTAATGTTTTTTACCTCTGTTCTCTGGCAGACGGACGACCCCTGCTTTGCGTCACAGTGCCTGGTTTTCAATGACATTGGAAAGGAGATGTTACAGCATGCCTTTGAGGGCTACAACGTCTGCATTTTCGCCTACGGCCAGACTGGAGCTGGCAAGTCTTATACCATGATGGGAAAGCAGGAGGAGGGGCAGGAAGGCATCATTCCTCTGGTACGCTAAGCGGAGTAATAGACGTGTTTAAGAGCCCAACAATGACTGAGATCTTTCTGATCTAAGACATTGCCATAAGACATTAAAGCATTAGCGCTCCTTCAGCACGTCCAGCAAGCCTGGAGATATTTGTGCTTCTTATCGATCACTTTCGCTCTCCTGTCTAATGTGCTCTTTTCATCCCTCTCCCAGCTCTGTGAAGACCTCTTCGAGAAAATCAATGACAATAACAATGATGAGATATCGTACTCGGTGGAGGTGAGCAGCACACGCATCAGTCCATTTCATAGGATTCTGAGTCATGTTCCATTGAAATGCTGGTTTTTAATGAATTACTATTTAGTTTATACATGTCAAATGCAAACGTGTTTGCAGAAGTAAGTTTTAAAGTTGGCACCTTGTTTAATTTCAAACTAAACAAAGCACTGAACAAAAATCTGACCTAAATAGAGGTACAGTATTTTTAAAAGCATTTTATCCCTAGATTTCCAGATTTTTTTAAATCTTCCGTCTTTGTTTACATTAAAAAATATGGCGTCTGCTATGATTAAGGGCTGGTTTAAAAAGGCAACACATGAACACAACAGCTCATCTTGCTTTAAAATTATACTGGTATGTTTATGTGTAAGTTGATTTCGGTATTCGTATTGTAGGTGGCTTATATGGAAATTTACTGTGAGCGAGTAAGGGATCTTCTTAACCCTAAGAACAAAGGAAACCTACGTGTCAGAGAACATCCCCTGCTCGGGCCCTATGTGGAAGACCTCTCGAAACTGGCCGTCACCTCCTACACAGACATCGCTGACCTCATGGATGCTGGTAACAAAGCCAGGTGAGCGAGAAACGCCTCCTGTTAAAACATCCTGTAAGGTTTTGGAATACTGTCAGCAATCGTTTTTATTTAATAAAGCCATGTCATAATGTTAGAAACACTTTTTTATATTTTCTCACAAATCGATATCTATATTCTGAAATTTCAGTGGTTTAAAGGGATAGTTCACCAAAACATGACTGCATCGTTTAATTTCCCTCTTGTCAATACAAACCTCAATGACTTTTTTACATCTTCAGAACACAAATGAAGATATTTTGAAGAATATTTGGTAACTGAACAACGACCGTGCCCATGCACTTCTATTGGATGGACACAAAACCCCAAAAACTACCAAAAAATGTAGTTGATTTAGTTGTTTATTGACGTTTGTATATCTAAGGGTTATAGACAGAGAGGTTGGGCTTTTTGTCATGTGGGAAATAGAATCGGGTTGTTTTCTTTCTGTGATGCTTTGACTGACAGTCATGTGTAAATGTGACTCTTGGGAAGGAATAACGTGGTTTAATCCTCCCGTGCTGATTCTCGTGGTTTATTTGTGGATCTGTGACGTGTAAAGCCTGTTTCTCTCGAGTATATTCCACACTGTCCTGCATCCGGCACAAGAGATGTGTTGATGTGTTATTTCTACTAGTACTTTCCTGGATTAATGGTCATTCTCTCTCGCTCTGCTGACAAACATTCCGAACCCGTCTATCAATTTCTAAAGTAGAAATGTAGCTGACACAAGCAGGATGTTTAGGAGAAGATAGCACCATTTTAGAGTTGTTTAAATGAAAATGAAATTAAACCGTTTTCAAAACCTGAATATATTTAATTCCAATAAGCAAAGTATTGCCAGTTTATAAGTGTCAGAGACTATACGTAGAACTATTAAATGTGCTCTTTCACTCATCCAACACTCTGTCTCCTCAGAACTGTGGCCGCCACCAACATGAACGAAACCAGCAGCCGTTCCCACGCCGTCTTCACTATCGTTTTCACCCAGAGGAAATACGACAGCGACACAGACCTGTCAACAGAGAAGGTTGGATCTTTTACACTCACCCGCGGCCATTATTACATTCTGCAGAGCTCAGAGGAATTCTGCAGCACAAACTCAGCAAAACTGTACCACTCCGAAACAAAACTGAGAGAGAGAGACCCGGCCTGTGTTTGTGATGCTCATTGTCTAATCTGTGGACACAAAGGCAGCTCTGTGAGGATCATGGTCACAATGATATTGTGCAGATCTACTACATTAGATTTCACTACACAGGTCTCGCCTTAGGCCTCGGTCCTCTCTTTCTATCCAATACAACTCATCCGATTTGGCAGCCGCAACACTGGCGTAAACTCAAGGGCAAAGGAATGAAAAAGAACCAGAATAGCATTTAGAGCAGTTGTGTGGGCATGAACCGACACACATGTGTTACCCCAACAAACTGTTGTTTAGTTCAGTGATGATATGAACATCATAGCAGTCCAGGTCATGATTCTGCGAGCTGGTTCGATTCATGTTAAAAGGAGCAATTTTCTGTTTCATTTTGTAAAATACAAATGACATGTTGCTGTTGACCAAAAGGTTATTTTAGTTCTAACATTTCACCCACCTCAAGTTCGGCCTCAAGGTTTTTTTTTGGAATGTCTTCCTCAATTAGTTTGATTGAATCATTTAAAAAAATTTTTTTAAAGAATGATTTGCGTGCTGATCCATCTGAATGTGTCTGCTGTCTGCTTTCAGGTCAGCAAAATTAGCCTGGTGGATCTGGCAGGAAGTGAGCGTGCTGACTCAACAGGAGCCAAAGGAACCAGACTGAAGGTAAAGACTCATTTTACAGCTTTCCCACGGCTTCATTTGCCTTTTTGTGGGATGGGAGTTCTCCTCAACTCCAAACGTTTTCTAGAAGTGTGACTATCTGAAAAAAGGAAACTCATTTCAGGAACCATCAGTGTTTTTGGAAAAAGAATCGACAAGTTATTTTGTGGGATCTTAAAGCTAAACAATAACGTGAAATGGATAAACGATAAATAAAATCATTACTGTTATTCAATTTGGACATGCTTGTTTTCTTGTTTGTGCTTCTTAGGAGGGAGCAAACATCAATAAATCTCTAACCACTCTCGGAAAGGTTATTTCAGCACTGGCTGAGGTGGTGAGTATTAGTCACAATACCTGTTTGTCTTTTCTGCCTGTTTTCCTGTGGCCTTCAGTGCTAAAACTCGATTTGCTGTCTGTCTTTCTCTCCTGGCAATGCTTCCCATACTCAGGATAATTGTACCATCAAGGTAATCTTTCGCTGTGTACTGCCACTAACCATTAATCTCCTCCGAATAGAGTTTATTTGTTCTCCATGTAATATTTATGTCTTAATTGTGTCTATTCATATTCCTTTAATGATGTCTCATGGATCAAGTGTTTTCCTCCACCACTTTTTTTCTATAGTACTGGTACTCCATGCTACTAAAAGCAATGGTGTAACCTGTTTTCTAAACATGTTAACTTGCTGTTTTGAAACAGAGCAAAAAGAAAAAGAAGTCAGACTTCATTCCTTACCGAGACTCAGTGTTGACATGGCTGCTCCGAGAGAATCTAGGTATGATGATGCTACATAACAGTTATAAATGACCATATCTGAGTCCCAGTTACACAATACATATGAGTGTGTGATATAAAATGTAATATAATCCGAGCCTTAAATATATATTTTTTTCTGTTGAATGAAGTAACAAAAGTTACAAAAATATTAATCTTATACAATTTCTTGAAAAGGTAGAAAAAAAACGTAGTTCATGGAAATTGGATCATCTTACATTAATTATTTTCTTTATGACTTTTTTTATGGCATTTTTTCCTTGAACATAACAAAACCATCGAAAACACAATGGAAGACAACATGTATTATTTACAATGTATATGAAAAGAAATATAATAATAATAATAATAATAATAATAAATAAAAACATACTTGTTAAAGTTGTCTATAACAAGTTGACATATGCAATAAAATTCTTCTTCTTTGAATCTTTGAATCACTAAATTTTTCATTATATCCCTCATCAGATTTACAGATTAAATGAATTCTTCTATTCATATTGATGTTTCTAATCGATTTTTTGTGCTTGTTTACCAGGAGGGAACTCCAGGACAGCTATGGTTGCCGCTTTGAGCCCCGCTGACATCAACTATGATGAAACTCTCAGCACACTCCGGTAAGAATTTACTTTCCAGCCCAGTTGGCACTCAACAAGGTCATGGGTTCAAAATGTACTGTATAGCTTAAATGACAGATGCCTTCCCGGTCAAATGCACAAATGTAAATGTATCGTGAGATAAGAAATATTTTATTCACGTGTTTACACAGATATGCTGATAGGGCCAAGCAGATCAAGTGCAATGCCGTCATCAACGAGGATCCCAATAACAAGCTGGTGCGGGAGCTTAAAGACGAGGTGCTGCGGCTGAAGGAGCTGCTTCAAGCCCAGGGTCTGGGAGACATCCTGGACAGTAAGTCAAAATACAGCGCCCCCCGATGGCCACAGCTGCAGACCCCAAACAAATGGAAGATCTCTTACTGTGCTCACAAGATGCAAATTCTTATGAAGACCGTGTTGTCTTAATGTTATTCCCTTTTTGTTAAGCTTGACATAGCATAATTCTTAACTGGCCTCCAGTTTATCTCACATACTCATGTCAGCTTTAGTGTAAAGTCATGTTTCCATCTCACGTTTGTTCTTACTATATTTTGTCTCGTCAAGTGTAATCTAACTCCCTCCCTCAGTCATTCCTCTACTAGTCCTCTCAACTCTCTCCTGTTCTTCCTCCTTCCCTTCAGTCGAGCCATTGGGGGATGATTGCCTTGGAAGTGGAGTCAAATGTGTGTATACGCGCAACTGGGCCGCATCCTCTCATTTGCCCTGCTCGCTAACAGAAGCTTGTTTATTGCTTTTGGCCGCCTCTTGGAACACAAACAGCTTCGCATGCTTCAGTTTTTCATGGCAGAGCTTGAGATGCAAGGAATCCCAGACAACGGAGGGATGTGAATGGAATGGAGTGGGTGGGGTTTGGGTAATTTGCTCTTCCCCTAATTTGATAGACCGTCTGGGATGGAGCGGTTTTAATGGCAGGCTTTCTTCCATGTATACCCCACCCCCATAGCACGACGGATCCGATAGACTGCATCCGTTATTTAAACCGATAATTCACCCAAAAATGACTAAAATATCTCTCATTGTGTTTCAAACCAACAATATTCTTTTTCACACAGGGAAACTCTATGAAGTATATGAAGAAGCTTTTTCATTTTTTCATTCACTATCTTATGGCTTTTTGGTAACTTGTTAAACGTGTGAATTTGTTTATTTTTGGGTGAATTTTCTCTTTAATCTAAATAGCTTTTGCTCTAATCCCTTTCTCTCTTTATTTTCTCGCAGTGATAATTTTGTGTTGTTTAACTATTTATTACAGGTCAGGTTATTCACGATGTTAAAACACTGCTATGTTCACAAACCGAAGCGATGAGCTATCTGAGAAAAGGTGCATGTTTTTATCATTACGCGTTTGCAGAATAGAGCTTGCTTGTGGTAGCTAGTTGCCATCTGGTGTAGGTAAACCTAGCGCTATATATTCTCAGCGTTTCTGTATTGATTTAGTTTCTCTTTGCCCCTCCGAGTGCACTTGCGTCCTCGTCCCCTCCCTGAAATTCTCCATATCCTCTTACACACGCTCAGTGTTCCTCTTTAAAAAGCTGCAGAACCAAAAAGCATCAGTCGACTGTTTGTTTTCTGATCTGTCTGGGAGTTCTTGATGCGCACATAGAGATGAATACACAATGTGCTTTGGACCGCTATAACCATCTGGCGCTGAAAATATGATTTTTTTAACTCTGCTGAAATGCTTGACATGGTCTGTGTGCTCGTGTTTCTCAGCCGCATCATCTGAACGCATGGAGTTAACAGTAATGTAATGCAGTCCTGCTGTGCCGCCATGCTGGCCTAGTTCCTTCGGAAGAGGGTTTTTCTTCTAGAAATGAATTGGAAAGAATTCAGTATGCAAAGGAAAAATCATGACAAAGCACTCTGGGAGACCTTCAGTCCCTAAATATGAGATTTTTTTGACTGCGCTGTCAAACATTGAGAACATTTTTACATTTCGAATTGTTATGGGTGGCGATGTTGATGCCTTTTAGCCTGGCTGTAACTACAGCATGTTTTAATACAGCTTTTCCGAACCCCCCTCCAACATATTTTCTCTTCTTCATCTGAGAAGGGAGGTCAGATTTCACTCAGGGTTCAAAACAATTTGAGAACGAAGTGATAAGTTCATTTTTTCATTGTAAAATGAACATGAAACTGCATACACACCCCGTTTTATTTCGGTTGTCTGACACATTTAGAAAATAGCTGTTTGGTTAATGGTTTATTTAACAGTCCATGCGAGATAGCTAGATTTAGCGGAAAGAGAAATTTGTTTCAGACAATTTTATTTAAAAGTCACAAAGATTTATGTTTATTGAAGTTAAAGGGATACTCCACCCAAAAATTAAGATTCCGTCATGAATTACTCTCCCTCAAGTTGTTCCAAACTAGTATACGTTTCTTTATTTGGTTAAACGCAAAGAAAGATATTAGGAAAATTTTAGCAAAGGACATCTCTTGGATAGTCCAAAAATGGTAGTCAAGGGTGCCCCAGAACCGTTTGTTTTCCTAAATTCTTCCAAATATCGTCTTTTGAACAAAAATAAATATATACAATATTTTCTTCTACTATGGTAGGTAATGATGCCCCAGAAATCTCAGTAGCTAACATTTTCCCAAAAATCTTTCTTTGTGTACAACGAAACAAATAAATGTATACAGGTTTGGAACAACTTGAGTAAATTATCACAGAATTTTCATTGTGGCAGATTAATAATAGGAGTCTAGTCGTCTAGCACATGTAAACATGCGTCTTGAACCTGAGGTGAAAACTTTTGCCCTATCTATCTGTCGTACTGGTGTGTTTGTTGTAATCCTTTGATGCGATCGCTATGTCTTAAATGGCTCTTTCCTCCTCTTTCTTTTTTCTATCTTACTTTCTCTTTTTCACATTTCTGTCTCCACCATTTTCGCTTCACCTTCCTCGTGTCGTCTGTCTCTCCTCTGTGGCTCAAGACCTGAAAGATATACACAACAATAAGCATAGATACTTGCTTGCCTCAGAGAACCAACGGCCTGGCCATTTCTCCACAGCGCCTATGGGCTGCCTGACAGCCTCTCCATCCTCCGGCTCTCTCTGCAGTCAGGCAGGTCTACAGTCCGTCTCCAGCATCCAGGAACGCATCATGTCCACGCCTGGTGGAGAAGAGGCCATCGAGAGGCTGAAGGTACATCCTCAAGCATTTTTCAACCAAAAGAGAAGTCAAGGGCTTCAATGAATAAATATTTGCTGGTGTTACAGACGATTCCACTCGAATAAATGGAAATGGAGATAATAGAGGTGCTTCAGGCACCCAGTGACCTTTTATGTACGCAATGTTCTACTGATAACAATTTGCATATTTTTCATAAATATGCATGTGCTGTTCTGGATCACCATGGTAACCTGAGAGGTATTTGGATGGCATCCTGAATAGACACACTTTCGTACTGACAACAGATGAAAGTAGATGTCCATCAAGTAAACAAAATGACATCTGCAATAAAAGTTTAAGGGATTTGGTAAAGTTCAAAACAAATGTTAGTTTTAAAATGAAATTAACAAATTTGCATTCAATTCAATGTTATTTGTATAGCACTTTTCACAATGTGCGTTGTTCCAAAGCCGCATTACAGGAGAAAATGAGAAAAACAGAAAAAAAATCTATCAATACTATACGTAATGGGTAACCAGTGAAGGGATGATAACATTGGGGTTATCTGATCGTATTTTCTAGATCTGGTTAGAACTCTTGCAGTAGTTTGTTTTTTGATGATGCAAGACAACCACTAAGTAGTGCATTACAGTAGTCTTAAGTCTTGAGGTCACAAATGCATGAATAAGCTTCTCCGTGTCAGCAACTCATAAAATAGTTTGTTATTTGGCAGAAGAAGGCTGTTTTTGTGCCATTCCAGATGTGATTTCCAAATGACAGGTTGCTGTCTAATATAACGCCTAAGTCTTTAACTGTATTAGTTGGAGTAACAGTGCAGCCTTCAATTTGCAGGTTTTAATCCAAAATATTCTGTTTACGGGGATTTGGTGCGATAAGTAATAGTTCTGTTTTATTAGAATTTAAAAGAATGAAATTTTTATTCATCCAATGTTTTATATTTTCGATGCACTCTGGCAAATTTGATAGCTGGAATAAATCATCTAGTCTTGATGAGATGTATAGCTGAGAATCATCTAGATAACAGTCTAAGCTAATTCCATGTTTTCTTATAATGTTGCCAAGGAGCAGCATGTGTATGGAGAATATCAAGGGTCCTAAAACCGATCCCTGAGGTAACCCATAATTTACTTGCGTTAGATTTGACGATTACCCATTTATAAGTATAAGTTTATCATTATTTTGTAAGAAAGACAATCCTTTTTCTAGTATTTTAGAGAGCTAAGGGAGATTTCAAATCGGTCTATAGTTTCCTAGTTCAATGGGGTCTAAGTTTGGTTTCTTGAAAAGAGGCTTAATGACAGCCAGCTTAAAGGGTCCTGGGACATGGCCTAGATCAATTGAAGACATTTCAAAGGCACGCAAAAAAATAAAACCAAAATTGAAACAAAATATGAAAATATATCGAATCAAAATGAAATAAATTATGTCTCTCTTTCTCTCTCTCTCAGTCCATCATCTCTATCTGTCTGTCTATCTATCTAAATTAATTGTTCTAATTACATAAAGTACAAAAGTACAACACACACTTGATGTCATGGACACTCTCTCAGTGCTGTGATGGCAGGAGAGACAGCGAGGGAAATTATACGTGGCTAGAGCTTCCAGCCATTCGTTTCTATGGTTACAGCGAGCGGATCTCAGCAGTGACGTCAACCTCCAACGCAGTTTGGAGACGTGATCTATGTCTTTAGCCAGAAATATGTCTGTATATTAAAACATGAGTGCATCTTTAACCCCATTCCATAATGAGATGAGGTTTCACTCAATCACCTCATGATGCATCTGATTTCTCAATATACTGGCCCTTTCCTTCTCAGGGAAAAGATATGTTCATCACTTCAGAATTTTTATGTTTCCCCAATATTTTCATTAGCCATGTAGCATAAAATAATACTGTATTTTATACTGTATACTGTATTTAAAAAATATATTTTTATTTGTGTTATTTTATTGATCTTAAAATCATATGGTTAATTAAAAAATCAAAACAAAAACCCAATGACCCCTTAAAATCACTTTTGGTGTAAAACATTGATTTGGTTTGATAAGACCTGATCTATGTTAGCCAACAATACCGTGATCTGTGTGTTTCGCTGATAAATCAATGCACATGTTGAAAGAAGAGAGTGTTTCTAGAACAACAGATGGCAAGGGTGTTGACCCTTGTAGGAAGGGTTTAGGGGGAGCTTCCTGTTCCTCAGGCCAGATGGTTCAGGTTTTCCTCGCATCCAAGGACAATAAGAGCCAGACACAATAAGGAAACATTGATCTTGCCGTTTTTAACTGCCCTTTACTCCACAGTCTGTTATTCTTTGCTCCAAAGCTTATGACCTGATCTTGACTCTTTGGGCCAAACATCAGCATGTTTGCTAAGTGACCTTGAAATTAAAAGCCTTCACTATACTTAATATAAATGTGATTGAACGTAGAATGATGGGCTAACTGAATGCAAGATAAGCTTCTTAGCATTATACACATGGGAAGCGGATTACAACGATAAGTTTGCGGAAAAGCAAATCCGGTCCCTGTGTGCTACGGGTCTTGCATCATTTGTACCACATTTGTAACAGTTGAGGAGAGAAGGGAAAAGTCCTTACATTGGTTTTCATCTGTGATCCTGTAGGAGTCCGAGAAGATCATAGCTGAACTGAACGAAACCTGGGAGGAGAAGCTGAGGAAAACAGAGGCCATCCGTATGGAGAGGTCAGTGAGGACCTGCGTGCCATCTGGCTCCCTTCCTATTGTCCCTGTGGCCGTGCTCATCATGCCCGCAGGGAGTGTCTGCTATTTGCCCTAATGCCAGCCTGTACCAGTCACAATTCAAGTGTGAAATCACACCCTCCATGTTAACCTCTCCCCAACCAAACACACATTCATAATACATGAGATCATAACATTCACAGACCACACCGGCTCCTTAAAGGGACTTCACCCAAACATGAAAAATCAGTCATCATTTACTAACCATTAGATTGTTCCAAACCTGTTTACATTTCTTTGTTTTGCTGAACACACAGGAATAAATTTGGAAAAATTTCAGATCTCGCCCCCCCATTGATTCCCATAGTAGGGAAAATTAAACTTTGGGAGTCAATGGGGGGCGAGATCTGAAATTCTTCTAAGTATCTTCTTGTGTATTCAGCAAAACAAAGGAATTTATACAGGTTTGGAACAATGATGACAAAATTTTTATTTCTGGCTGAAGTATCTCTTTAAACTCAGTTCTTGTATTTGTATACATTTTTGTCTCTAAGTAGTCTTTCTAGATTTATCTCTCTCTCATTGCTCGTAAAGGAGTTAGGGAATGGGTTTTGATGAGCTGTGATTCTGCCTCCCTCAGAGAAGCGCTGTTGGCAGAAATGGGCGTGGCCATAAGAGAGGATGGAGGAACCCTGGGTGTCTTCTCTCCTAAAAAGGTACAACCCCCCAGCTCATCGACAATAATCACTGTCTCTGTCTGTCTCTTCCTTCTCACGTCTCATCCTGAACGTTTTCTTTCTTCACATTTCATCATCCATCTTTTTGTTTTTTCGTATTGCTGCCTTTTGCAATGGAACCCTATGTAGATTGGTTCTGATAGACCAGCATCGCTGTCTGTTGAAGACTTTAGTGTTTATTTTTCCAATCAGGTTTGTGGACTTGCAACCACTTAAAACTAATTTTCCTGCAACAAAATTACAGTTAGAAATTGTTCCTGTAGTAAGTCCCTGGGTATAGATTTATAAACATGTGTGTTTCTTCTTGTCACCTCCTATCTTAGTATATAGGGATGAACATTATAGAACCGAATAGATTTATATTCCGATGGTTAAATAGAGACTGAAACTCTAACATGACAGCAGCTGGATTCTTCAAGGACGGATGCTTGTGTGCGTCATAAAACTGTCATTAGTGCAATTTGCCATCACAGTTTACAATACTCACATTGTCTTCGTAGTGTTCTTCCCTTAAACACTTCAACACATTCAACCTGTTTCTAGAACAGCCCAATTCTGAGCTCTCCTCTTCTATTTGTTTACATTTGTTTGTCTCCATAATCATATTGTCATTTAATTTCATTTTTATTTCTCTATGGGATCTCTCTATTATTATGCTGCCTGTCAGCTATTCGTTGAAAGGCCGTGTGAACTCTATACCGACTTTAATGGGGTGTTTTCCCCAAAAAAGGTTGGTGATTAAGTGATAGATTAGGTGTGCAGTTGTTTTAAAGTTGTGTCCTGATGTTTAGTTATTATCTCCTTGTTTGTAGCACCTTTGTAAATATTTTTTTTCTTGTTTACAATGTTTCTCATTGTGATTTTGGCATTTAACTTCATTATTAAAGGGGTCATATGTCGCGAATACGTGTTTTTCTGTGTCTTTGGTGTGTTATAAGTTTCCCATGCATGTATTAGACACGTAACATTGCAAAAATAAAGTGTCGGAAAAAATCACGCGTTCTAGCTAGAAGCGAATGCTCACCCAGACCTGCCTGAAACGCCTCGTGTAACCACACCGACACAATCGAAGAAAGTTTGTGGTATGATTTGACTAAGACCGCCCAAATGTAAACGTAAGTAAGGTGGGCGTACTGGTCAGTACATTTGCTTTGGAACATGATGTTCCAAATATGGTCAAAGGTGTTACATTTCCGTCACACGCTTGCAGTATTCAACCAATCACTACGCGCTGGTTAACTGGCTAATCATAGCATACCTCGCCTTTCAGAGCGATGAGCTTTGTAAAAAATCTGCGACTTTCAGAGAGGCGGGGCAAAAAACAGCGTTTTTATCCTTAAATCGTGTATACACATTGCATAACATCTAAAACAAATGATAATATTCATTAAAGCCGTGTCATACGACCCCTTTAAATTGGTCTATTAGTATGATCGCAAATGTACAGAAGTGACATCAGAATTATTTGACCATTTGACTTATGACTCCAATTCTCATCGACCTTATTTCCCTACAGACCCCTCACCTGGTGAATCTAAATGAAGATCCTTTGATGTCAGAATGTCTTCTCTATTATATCAAAGATGGAAAAACAAGGTATGAAAGCACCTCCGTCAATGTCAGAAGTTTCAAACTCTGTACGTTACATCCAGTCCAGATTTCACACGGTGATGTTTACTGCTTTGATCTTGGCATTTTTGATCTTGGGAGTTTTTCCCGCAATGTCTTTCCTACTTCGGATGAAACGTTAGCCAAATGCATCATAAATGAAACGAAGTGCATTTAAACTAGAATTTGATCCGTATACGATCCCGTGGGCATTGAACCCATGACCTTTGGGTTTCTAATGCCATGCTCGAACCGGGAGCTCCCTACGTCATTTCTTAGGCTCACACACTTCATACAGCACAGTTCATTGGTTTATGTACGAGTATCCTCCGTAATAATTAAGATGAATGTGTTGTGTTTTGACAGGGTGGGTCAGGCAGATGCAGAGAGGAGACAGGACATTGTTCTAAGTGGAGCGCACATCAAAGAAGAGCACTGTATCTTCCGCAGCGAGAGGAATGCCAACGGAGACGGTTCGAACACTACATTATCCATACGAGTTTAATTTGCATGCAAAGTGTTGAATGTTGAATCAATGTTTTCCACTGAATGAATTACAAGTAACATACAAAGATCAGCCTTGGCGCTGAGATTAATGGCTCCTCTACTGTTTCTATAGTGATCGTCACGTTGGAGCCATGTGAGGGATCTGAAACATACGTGAACGGAAAACGTGTGAATTCTTCAGTCCAGCTGCGCTCAGGTGAGTCACCGACGGCTGCAGCTTGGTAAATTATAGTCATTTTAAAATGTATATGTGTGCCGTGTGACTCCATCCTGTATGTTTCCTCAGGTAACCGCATTATCATGGGAAAGAACCACGTGTTCCGCTTTAACCACCCTGAGCAGGCTCGCGCGGAGCGTGAGAAAACCCCAACGGCGGAGACCCCCGTAGAGCCGGTGGACTGGACCTTTGCCCAAAGAGAACTGCTGGAGAAACAGGGTATCGACATGAAGCAAGAGATGGAGAAGAGGTACTAAAGGCATCATAGGAGAGTTTAAGGTTCATGGACAGAATTGGTTTGTGAGCGAATTTATTTCCACGACGTTTTTAAACAAGCTTAAATGCAGATACCTTGGAGGTACATAGGGGCTTGTTTCTTTAGCTTTACTTCTATCAAGCGCAAAATATTTGAAGGGTACCACAAATCCTAGCTAATGCGTAGTTTAGGGATGAACAGCCAACCAAAGCTCGATGTGTAAAGATTCCCCCCACCAGAGTTTAAGCTCTTAAAGCCATGGTATGCAAGCATATATGAATTGTGGAATTGTAAGAAGGATTATCTAGTAGAAATACACTGGGCGTAAGAGCGAGCAGCTTTCTGATGCACTGTATTATATTCAGGCTAACAGAGATGGAGATCCTGTATAAGAAAGAGAAGGAGGAGGCCGACCAACTGCTCGAACAACAGCGACTGGTAAGGCTGATACACTTTGATACTTCCTGTTCCGTTGTTTATAGACTTTCTGTTCAATTGGGCCTATCAGAAACGCTCATTAGATTGAGGGGAAAGATGTGCCATTTTCTTTGAGTAAAACAGCCCCTAGTTTTCTCTTTGCTCTGCTGAAGTCCAAGCAGCACTAATTCTGCACTCTTAGCTCGAGACTTGTGTGTTTGTGTCTGTGTGTGTGAGAGAGAAAAACTTCTCCCAGTGCATGGCTGAATCTCTTTGCATGGAAACTGAATCCACTCTTGTCTGGATTGACATACCATATGGTTGCTGATATGGACTGATATTCAGTTTGATACAGCAAGTGTTTTCTTATTTAATGTTCCCTTCTTTGGTAGATTTGAGAATTTAACTTTGCAAAACAGCATCAGCAGAAGAAAACCTTTTTTTTGTGTTAATCTTGTACAAGTGATGGGCAGTAGATGAGTGTGGACTATGATCACACAATCATTGGCTTTAGGGGTGTAACAGTATGATTTATTGCAATACAAAAAAATTTGATGTAGGATACGACATTCGTTTAATCCAATTGGTTGAGCTGACAACATGTGATCTGTGTCAACATACTGTATATAGTTTTAATGTTTCCTTTTAGTTCGTTTTTTGCTTGTACTACTTTATGTAGTTCTCTCTTCGCATTTAGCTTTGCTTTCTTTAAATTCCTTCTTACATTTAAATTTCCAAAGTAATTTAAAACTTTTCGGTGACAGATTTATTACATTTTTAATCTATGTTTTTTGTCTTTATAAAAAATAAGACATTATATTGAAAATTGTTAAAGTGATACTTCACCCAAATAGTCATCATTCACTCACCTTCGAGTCTGTATACATTTATTTGTTCTGATGAAGAGAGAGAAAGATATTTGGAAGAATGCTTGTAATCAAACAGATCTTGACCCCATTGACTCCCATAGTAGGAACAAAAATATTTTATCATTTTTTGTTGGTGTGTTTAACGCAAAAGAAGACATTTTTAAGAATGTAGGACATTTTTTAGAATGTTGTATTTTTTCCTACTATGGTAGTCAATGGGGGCAAAATCTGTCTGGCTACAAGCATTCTTCCAAATATCTTTCTCTGTGTTCATCCGGACAAAGAAATGTATACAGATTTGGAGCAACTCGGAGGTGAGTAAATGATGACAGAATTTCCATTTTTGTGTTAAGTATCCCTTTAATGTTTTAGAAATAAAATCTACTGTATTTGTATTCATTTCGTTTTTTACATTACGTTTAAAAATTGAAATATCATTGTAATTGTGAACCCAGTATTGCGTATCGTTACACACCTAACCGCCTTGAGATTATTTTTATTTATTTCCCAATTTTACACACTGATGATCATATTACTGTGTAGACCCCCCCAAAAAATTAATGTCATGTATATAAGTCAGTAAAGCACTGAAAAAAGTGACCAATAGGCCCATCGCTATATTAAATCGGTTATTGGTTTTCCACATAAACTGGCGTCAAACGGGCTCTTTATTGGATAATTCTGTTTGCTGCTTTTGCATGGTTTGTTTTTGTAGCATGTTTAACAGATTAATTTACAGGGTACTTAGTACCTCATTAAGCATTTGTTGCTGAGCGGTGTTTATAATCTGATCTAGCGTTTTATTTACCCAAATAGATTTTATTCCTTCTGAGTTTGTTGGTTTTCTCAATGCAATTGCTGATATTTCCAATGCATTGTTGCCATAACCCAGATTTCTGCTCTAGTTGATGAAGGCTAGTGACAATGTGGTTTCTCATTGATGTCTGTAGCTTCCTCTTTGAGTTGCAAACGTCTGTGTCCGGCCGGATACAGAGGGCATGCTATAACACAGCTATTCATGCTGGGGGTCTAAAATCAGTGATGACAAGCTCTCCAATGCTCAGATGGTCTCATCCATATAATCTCACGTACAGATCGACAGATATCCCAGAATACACCGATTACACACGAGATCACGATAACATGGTCACCAGCTGTCTCCTGTGTTATTTGACTGTGATTTTTGTCTTTTGTTTTCTTGACCTGGAAAATGAGAAACTGCATTTTCTCTCGACTAACCCTGTAACTTTAGAGGATGAAATCGATGCTTTTAACCACTTTCTAGCCTGTCCTCTTTTTCTTTACTGACCTGTATTAAACACGCAAGAGTCTAACCCACTGCTAGAGCTAAACAACTCTAAAACCAAATCTTCTGTGTCAAGGACTTCTTATGAGGGAATGAAGCTAAACTCTTCGGGCTTTGCTGCATGCCACTGAAGCATAATTGGGGTGCAACTTTCAAGAACTCTAATTGAAGAGGATGTGATGAATATAAAAGTTGCCAACAAAAAGAAAGCATCGCAACAACAAAACATCAGATCAGAGCAACATCTGTCCCCTTTTTGTTGCCATTTTTCTCATAATCATGACAGTCATGCCTGCATTTACTCTTTATATAATGATATGCAATTTGGGAATTGTCTTAACTTGAATGTGTATCTGCACATGTTCTTCCATGTACTTGTAAATGGCATTAATAGATGTGCAGTGTTGATCCGAAAGTATACAAAAATACAACATAAATGCAAGCACACATCATGTTTAAAATAGTTTGAAATATAAAGTTTATCTGATGTACATATTATAGTACAAGGTCATCAGACAGGTACATTTAAAAAACGATTTATAAGAGATTTTTTAATGTAAACAAACTTTGTAACATTTTTTGGTAGCGGTGCTTCTGCTTTCATCATAACTCATTACCCACAAAGCATCATCTCATATTTTGAGGTTCCCATTTTGCATATCACAACACTGTTCATTCTTTAAAGAAAACAGTCCTTTTGATTTGGATTTCCCATTTTAATTTTCCCATTTTGTTTTTCGCACTCTTTTGGTTTGTTTCCTGTTTTGTTCTCTTAAGGACGGCGATTCTGATAGTGGTGACGACTCTGATAAGAGGTCGTGCGAAGAGAGCTGGAGACTCATCACGTCTTTGAGGGAGAAACTCCCTCCCAGCAAGCTCCAAACCATAGTCAAAAAGTGTGGCTTACCCAGCAGCGGTAAAAGACGAGAGCTGGTCAAAATGTACCAAATCCCTCAGCGTCGTCGCCTCACGAAAGACTCCAAATGGGTGACCATCTCTGATCTAAAGATCCAGGCAGTCAAAGAAATTTGCTACGAAGTGGCCCTTAATGATTTCCGTCACACCCGTCAAGAGATTGAAGCTCTGGCTATAGTGAAAATGAAGGAACTGTGCGCGGCCTACAACAAGAAAGACCCGAACGAGCGAGACTCCTGGAGAGCCGTCGCACGAGACGTTTGGGACACCGTAGGGGTTGGGGACGAACGAATCGAGGATGTCATCACCAACGGGCGTGGTGTGACAGACATGGACGACCTGAAGGTGCACATAGACAAGTTGGAAGACATCCTGCATGAGGTCAAAAAGCAGAACAACACGAAGGATGAGGAAATCCGAGCTCTCAGGAATAAAATGCTGAAGATGGAACAAGTAATCCCGTTGATCTCCAACGAGGCTCAGGAGAAACCCAGAAATGGTGGACTGATGAGGGCTCGTAGTTCCAGCGAAGGTAAAGTTCCTGAGGAGAAGCCTGATGGTGAACAATTTGAAGAGCCTGTGTGCAATATGATGGAGAATGATACTTCCTTTCAACGTGGACGTATGCAGTGGATGCGCCAAGAACAGATACGCCTGAAGAACCTCCAGCAACAAGAGATTTCCAAGCAGCTCCGAAGGCAAAACGGCCCCCATCGCTTCATCCCTCCTGAAGATCGTAAGCTCCGCTTCCCCTTCAAGAGTAACCCCAAACATCGCAACTCATGGACCCCCGGCACTCATATCATTATTACAGACAAACAGGTCATTGAGTTGAAAGTTCCCAAAGAAGCAGTTGAAGAAGAGGAGAACGCGGACGAAGTGGTCGAACCGAAAGAACGGGTGGTGCCCACCATCCAGACACAGCCTACCCTTCCAAGCCCCATGGGTCCACGTCGAAGCAAAGACCTAGAGCAGGGCCTTTATAATAGGCAAAATCAAGGCCAAAAACTCCATGAACGAGGCCGAAGTAACTCCTTCAACAACAGCCAGAGATCCTCAGACTCGGAGCCGTTGCATTCTGGGAACCGGAAGCCGCCCCATCCCCAACAAGCTTTTTACCAGCCACGCTACAACCAAAACCAACCTCACCATTATCCACAACATCAGTATGCGCAATCCTTTCATTACAATACGGAAGGCAACAACCACTACCAGCACTACCCACCCAACCAGCACCACAACAACTTTCACACACCACCCCGCATGCGCAGGCAAATGTCGGCCCCCAATTTGAAGGGCGGTCGAGAAACCGCCGTGTGAGGGCGTAGATTCGTGTACAGAACTAGATGACACTACAATCGCACTTCATAGACTCGCAGAGAATCATCACAGCATTGGACAGCTTGTCCCCATTGAACGTGTTCTTGTTGTTTGCTGATCCAAATTGCATTTGTCATTTCACGAGCACCTTCCATTAACAGTACGATCTCCATCTATGTTAGCTATGCAAATGGGATGTAGCAATAAGTGGACTGGTTAAGGTGTCCAAGCCACAACGAAGTGTCAGAACAGTTTTCTTGATACGTACCAAGAAAATAATCATTTAGTTGAAGTATTGTAAATGACAAGTATTGGGAGCACGCATCATTTCTTGGCCGTAGTATTAACTTTAGTTAAAACCTAAATTGTGTGTTGTTTTCTTTTTAGAATATTTAGGAGACGCCATCACAGATTTTAAAAGTACCCTACTTTAACACTGTTTTCTCTTAGTTTACCTTGTTTGCTGCTGGTCCGGACAGTCCGAGTTTATCTAAGCAAGGAAACATGCAATAACCACTGTACTCCAACATTTCATAAGGACTGTCCAAGAATGATAAGATTAAATAATTACTTGAATTATAAGTTGAAGTAGCACTATATTTACGATCATGTTTGCTGCATTTAAAGGTAAAGTTCACTCAAAAATAAGAATTCTGTCATTATTTACTCAAAACCTGTATGACTTTCTTCTGGAGAGACACAAACGATTTTGAAGAATGTAGGTAATCAAACAACATTGGCTCCTTTGACTTCCATTGTATGGATGCAAACCAAACAGACATTTCTCAAAATTTATTCTTTTGTGTTCCACGGATGAAAAAAGTCATTTTGATATAAACAGTCGAATTTCACAATGGTGAATACATTTATGATAAAATGTTCTTTTTTGGGTGAATTGTCTCTTTTTGGTGATAATTAATATCCTGTCATCATTTGCTCACCCTCAGATTGTTCGTTCTGTATGAATTTCTGCTAAACACAAAGGAAGATATTTAGAAGAATGTCAGTAACCGAGCAGATCTCGTCCCCCATTTACTGCCATAGTAGGGAAAGTTAAAGTTAATTCTAAGGGAGTCAATGGGGGACGAGATCTGCACAGTAACTGACATTCTACCAAATACCTTCCTTTGAGTTTAGCAGAACAAATAACTATATACAGGTTTGAACAATCCGAGGGTGAGTAAAAGATGACAGAATTTTGGGGTGAACTATCCCTTTAAGATGCATAGATAACATATTAAGTAAATGCTGGAATCACAAGGTTAACAGTCAACATTTTATCTTCTTGAATGTTTCTCAATGTATGTCATAGATGCAAATGACATTTTTACTGTTGCATTTTATACAGATCGTTTTAATTGGGGTCCTTGGGTTGGTGCTTTCCCGGTCGAATTTGAAAGTTGACGGCGAAGGCCTTTTTATTACTGCCTTATGTAGATGAGTAAAGTATTATGAAGATGTGCTTTAAAAAGTGCCTTATTGACTCATTGATGTGTCATTAATGAAATATCTCTCAAAGTATATTCCGATGGTCTCTGCTTTGCAATCTTCCTAATGTAAATAATAGCAATAGCAATATATATACAAAATTGTACTAAATGTAAATCACTCTTTTAATGCAAAATATTCTTCCCCGCCTGTTTGTTTTTAAACAGAATGAACTGCCGCTCAAAGATTAGATCTGCCTTACTTTAAGCACAGACCTATCGACACAAAGCATCCATGTCTATAAAGGCATGTTATTGAGCAGCACTATAAAGAGTGTGCTTTGCATCTATTGTTTCACTGAACTATCTGGTGGACTCGGATCCTCTGTGTTGGGGGGGTCAGTCTGTTCCCACGGGATGGAGTCAGTGTTCTAGAACACTCTGCTGTTCTTCTCGATCACAGCATGATTATCGCATTTATTTTCGAATGTCTGCTGTGTGCTTCCATGGTTTCCAAGTCTAGTTTTAAAAACCTGTAGAAGATTCTGTTGGTTTAGGGACAGAAAAGCCTCGAAGGACAAATCAGATTTGCGAGACGGGTGTATGATAATGCATTTTTGTTGCATTTTCTTGTTTAACTTGAATTCACGTCTTACATATGTAATACCACCTAACGTTTTACTTTTTACTTACTTTTAAGACTGATTTGATTTTCTGCACCCACAATCTTCTCAATCACTAGAATTAAATTACATTCTTATACTTAAGGCTTTGTACTATTTTTCTGCTTAAGCCTTCATGTTATTGCTTGCCTCAGTGCCCGACCGCGACCCTTTACCAGCTATGTATTACCAAAGCACATGAAGTTGGCCAAATTGGTCAGAAGTCCATTCGTAAACAATTTCATACGAACTCAGAACTTGAATGTTTTTGTTGCCAGAAATGCTGCCTTGTTTTTTACAACCCTGGGTTTTGGTTAAGTGAATCGTATTTGTATAAAACACGACTGCTGATGGAGACCCTCCTGAAGGAAAAATATACATTTCGATCATTTATTTTGTCAAATCTTCAAACTGGATTTGTAAGGAAAGCAGGACTTTGCTTTAACGGTGAAGTGGAAGCTAATTTGATATACAGTCATTTTTTACATTACATTACACACGTGACATAGAGATCTTGTCTCCATAGCACAATCGTATCTCTGACCTCAGATCTGCCGTAGAAAACTGCTTGATAATCTAGGCATCCTATTTCCCTGCTCCGATAAACAATGTTACCATAACAGTGATGAACGGTAATATATGGTGCTCTCAAGAGAATGTATAAAATCAACTGAACAATGTATTTGTCTCTTTTTAAAGGTATATGTCACAGTGTTTGTTCAGTGTTTGTCTATACGCAGTGGTTATATCACGTGCCACTTGTTTTGGGGGCAATTTTGTGCAACATATGATCTTTTGTGCTCAAATATATTGTTGATGGTTTACTAATATTTCTTTTACATTGTGAATTTTGCTGAACATCGGATTTCAATGGCTGAAATAAAGAGGAAATATAATGACTGTTTGAGCCAAGTGTTTTAAACTCCCATTGCTTTTGTCACTGATTTTAGGTCTTTTAGTATATTTGACGTCTTCGTTTCATTATTGGTCTTGATCTCATAATGACAGTCATTTTGAGTAAAGTTTTATTCTGCACAGTATATTTCATTTCAAGTTAGCTCTAAAAAAAAACAAAGAAAATGTAATCTGCATGAAGTACAATTAGTGTTGTTTACTTTTTGAGACTATAGATTCTATTGTGTAAAACAACAAAAATTCTGTTAAATCTAACGCATAATCCTAAATTGCAAAATGAAGTAAAATTCAAGTTGCATTTAGATAAAAGTATAAACATTTTGATGCTTTGCTACAGGCAGTAGGGAACCATCCTTGATTTACGAATTTGAAACCTGATGAAGTGAAATTAAATAAATAATTCATATTAAAAAACAGTAAATGTGTTGCCTGGCAGTACAGATGTGAGAGGATGACATCAGTCGTATCTATTAGACAGGGTGTGTGTGTGGTCCACTAAGGGTTTGTTTGTCGGTAATAAGGTCTTGCATGTTACATGTGGTTCTCTGGAACCGGCTTCTGATTGGCTGATGTCGGCTGTGCTCTCTCTTCATCACACCTTCTCAAAGGTCTATGAGAGTAAACTGCAAGAGCTGCAGAAACAGGTGGAGACTCGCTCGCTGGCCGCAGAGACACCAGATGAAGAGGAAGAAGAGGAGGAAGAGGATGAAGGTAGAGCATTATAACCGTTTGCTTCATTACACAACTCGAACCCATTTGTCGAAAGATGTGCGTCTGATTTCAAATCGGATTTATTTATATATTGCTTTTTCATTCATCTACGTATAGATTCATCTGTCATTTTTTTCTGAGCATTTCCTATCAGCCAATCAGATTTGAGCGAGAGGAAATAAGGGTTGTACATCAACCTATTATGTATTTCTCTTAGATTTTTAGTGGTAGTTAAAGTGTGTAATTTTTTTGAGGATCGGTTGACAGAAATTCAATATAATATACATAACTAGGTCTTCAGAGGTGTATAAAGACCTTTATGTTTTCATTACCTTAGAATTCTGAGCTATTTCTATCTACATGTTGTTTCTACAGTAGCCCTAAACGGACAAACACAAAGATGTTTCGTAAATTCGTTCTCTCATTCAGTAGACGCGAACACGTAATGACATCTTAGTTCTGTGTGCTTCGAAACGGGTGGGTGAGCGATGGAGTGAGCCATTGGATGCGTTTCCCAACCTCACCACTAGATGCCGCTAAATTTCATAGACTGGACTTTTGAGGTTTAGTCTTTAGGATTGGAGTTAAATCGCATAGATGGTCATTTTTATTACTCAAGTCTGATTGGTTGATAGTAATACAGTTCCAGGACTTACAAGGATGTCAATCCATGAACACATCCTGGAGCACTAAATCTAGTCACTTAAAGTATATCACTGGCCTGGTGTTTATTTATATTCATACTCATCATATATCCTGTGCCATGCTGCAGTGCCCTGGACCCAGCACGAGTATGAACTCGCCCAGTGGGGTTTCAGGAAGTGGAGATACCATCAGTTCACCTCGCTCAGAGACCAGCTATGGGGTAATGCTGTGTATCTCAAAGAAGCCAATGCCATCAGCGTGGAGCTCAAGAAGAAGGTAAAGCACTGTAGTGGCATCGAAAAACATGGGTATAAAAATAATCGATATGTAACAGTATGTGTTTTAAATCACTTTGCTATATTTGTCCTGGTACCAGACAGACTGCAATTGTTGTCTATTTCTAATTTCATTTTCATGACTTAAGTGTTGTTTGTATACGTCTCTTTTATTCAGTTCCTCTGTGTATAACCTCATAAGACCCCTGCTGTATATCCCTGAGACAGTGCTGTTATGGATTTATCATGCGCTCTCGCTCGTTGGCTAGTATTAATAGCCGCAGCGAGGGCCGGGGAATTGTGTTTTTCATGGGGGGATAGATAAACATGATCTTTTAGTGCTGTATTTAATTTCGTTCTTTGCCTAGTCGATGCTCACTTTATCAAGAGCATCTTAAAAGAATGAACTTAGCCTAAAAGAGTGTCTTGCTCAAAGCCATCATGTGCTCAAAGTCCCGTCCTCGTGTCTCTTATCTTCACAATCCGGTCACAGGTCCAGTTCCAGTTTGTCTTACTTACTGACACGCTGTATTCCCCGCTGCCCCCTGAGCTGCTGCCTCCAGAGTCAGAGAAAGAGCGTGACGCAAGGCCTTTCCCTCGAACCGCGGTGGCTGTAGAGGTCCAAGACCTGAAGAATGGAGCCACTCACTATTGGTCCCTGGAGAAGCTGAAGTAAGCTTTTCCTCTTTTAAACACTTTTGGGCCACTTCCTCAATATAAGTTCATTTTTGACTGGATTTTTCTGTGCTTTTGCAGGCAGAGGCTGGATCAGATGAGAGAAATGTACGATCGAGCTGGGGAGATGGCCTCGTCCAATCAGGAAGAGGATGGAGAATGTGCCCTGACCGGCAGTGACCCGTTCTACGACCGTTTCCATTGGTTTAAACTGGTTGGGAGGTACGGTAGTCATGAAATCTTTTCGTGTGTCTTGTGTTTTTTATATTATGCTTTTTAAATGCACTGAAGTTTCGTTATTTGCCTTGATTATGAGTTAAAGTGTATATATGTTTATATCTGTGTGTAAAATGTTTTGTTTAGTGAAAGGGAAGGCCCATAAATCATTCCTGTGTTTGTTAAGTCATTGTCATGCATTTTTTTGTTGTTTTCTATTCATATTTAAATCCTTTTTATTATTTGGGGTTGTGTGTATAATTATTTATTTTCTTAATCATTTAAAACTTGTTTGATTTTTCCTCTGTTGTTGAGTAGCGTTTTATTTCAATAATGCACGTTTTTATTTTTTTAATTATTCACATTCATTTAAAATGGAATTTTATATACAAAATGTTTTAAGTTATTTGTCACTCATACATTTTAAATGTGTTGTTCTTTTGTTGACCTTTTTTGTTAAAGGTATTTATTTATTTATTCATCACATCCAGAATAAACGTTTGTGTTTTGTTTATGTCTGTGTACTGTGCATAATAATTGTATTGTTATATATATATATATATTATATATACACAGCGCACTGTCAAATTATATATTATTTATAAACACATACACGTGCATGCATATATTTAAGAAAATATAAAACTAATAAACATTTATAAATTATTGGTAAATATAGATAAATACATGTGAATATTTCTGTTTTGGAAGTACAAAACCTTTATTTTGGATGCGTTTAATTGTTTGAAACCTCTAATTTTATTGCATACTTATTTTCATTTTTTGTTTTTATGACTTTCCATTAATTAGAGAAGTTTTTAAACAAACCAAATATTAAGTTGTCAGGGTTCCCACATTCATGCAAAACCTGGAGATTTGTAAACAGTAATTCAAAAATATTGCTCTGAACAATTTTACTTTCATTAAAAATAGTTCTCATATTTCTTATCCAGTAAGCATAAACGGTCAAAATCGAAAGGTGTGGTAACCCTGATGTACTGTTATATGTACCTGTTGTGTGATATTGTTTTGTATTGTTTTGCGATGTCTATAAACTCTGGCTTGTGCTGCGTCCTACCCACACAACTTCTTTAGCTCACCTATTTTTCACGGCTGCGTGAACGAGCATCTGGTGGACCGAACGCCCTCACCCACCTTCTCCACCAGCGACTCTGAGATCACAGAGCTGGCTGATGAACGGCAGAGCGAGATGGAAGACTTGATAGACGACGAGGCCTTCATAGATGACGCCAGCTCTGATGCTGGAACAGAAGAGGGCTCCGACATCTTCAGTGATGGGCAGGACCCCTTTTATGACAGGTCCCCCTGGTTCATCCTGGTGGGCAGGTTGGTGGCGGCCACTGCTCGGAAAAACCTAAGTTGAGAATGAGTTTGAGGTGGTGTGAAGCTGTTGGTTGTGATCCAGCATCTTTTGAGAAGCATCACAAAAAATTTTATTGCAGGTTTTGATTTCTATCCAATAAAGAAGTACCTTGAAGCCAGAATAGAAAAGAAATCACTTATCTACGCAGTTCAATGTGTACTGTTCATCCTTGTGAGAAGTCATAAATTGTTGTTTAAAGATCTTTTATAGTTTAAAACCAAATTAATTGCTGATAAGAGAAACCACTCACAAAGCTCCACCAACTACCTCCAACTCTCCAATTACCTCACATATCAGAGCTCAACGTACAGTAACCTTCATCTGTTTGGTTTTACATTACCCCTCATGCATTGTGTTCATTTTCTTTTATGTTTACTAATTGTGTCTTTTCATTTCATTGTATAATTTTTTTTGCTATTTATTGAATTTAGTGCACTGTATGAGCTGTTATTTTTCAATCTGTTATACAAGAGAGACGTATTCTGAATCGATGCAGAGGCGTAAATGGACCTGCGTCATTATGACATCACTGATGCGATACACGGATACTCCATCTTGGCCTTGAGGCTGCCCACAGGGGGGAGGAGGAGCTTACAGACTGCAAACCGCTCCTGATATTCATTCCATTAAAAGACTTTGTGTGCCCCCTAGCTCCAGAAAACATAAATTCTTAGTCTCTTACTACATACCCATACACACTTTATTTCATATCATGTTTTTTGTTTATCCATGCAACCGTGGTTGGTGAATCATACGTTTAGGATTGGGCACACTTTAGAATTGAAAAAATGTGCTTGTTTTCGATTCATATGTTGCGCTTTGAATAGAGTTGGCTACGTCTCACAGGATGTCACATTGGCATTACAGAAGTGTTGAGGACATACTGCACAGTCAAACTACAGATGCATTTTATCCAACAGTTTTTTGAAGAAATAAAATTAATTTGTTCATTCATTTGAATTAATTATGCCTATTTATATCTTATTTTTTATTTCATCGGATGCACTG